>NC_133349.1:25150573-25250573 GCF_030506205.2 Paramisgurnus dabryanus
AGGACACAAGTCCGAGTTTGGCGTACTTGGTATTGAGAAACGGCTTTTGTCTCATTATATGTTTATGTGTTGCTAAGGGCGCAGTGATATTAAATAGAACCATTGGGTGAAGCGGTCATAGCAGTGTTTTATTGTGAATAAAGCACACCTATTGACCAATCAGAATCAAGGATTGGAACTAACCGTTTTATAAATAACAACATATGTAGAGATCTGATACAAAACCCCTAAAGTAAGTGTGTCTGACATGTTTTCTTAAAATAAGTATATCTATCCATATGTTTAGATTCAGTAATTTCACTTTGGCAATCAATAGGTTATAAGTCAGTAATTAAAATACCATATTTTGAAATGTCACTTGTATCATGTCACTGGTGTTTAACAAATTTGAATGTTACCCTACAAGTGCAAGCAAGCTTTTGGTCAAAAAACTTGCTTCCTAATCCCACCCTTTTTTGTAACTCTTCACTATCCTTAAAAAAAAATTGGTTAGTATCATAGAGTGGTGGCCAAAATTATTAGAACACCGGACAGATCTAATTATATTGACCTTTTTTGCCTCCAAAACATGTTTGCTCTGAGCACAACTAATATCAGTAAGCTATTTTTATTCACTTTTTAAATATTTGCTATGTCCATCTTTTGCAACAATTACTGCAGCACTGCTGTAATCTCTCTGACATGGTGTCAGTATTTTTTTCTTCAGAAATTCATCTTGTTATTCAATGTCTTCTGCGAGTCAAGGCAAAGTCTTTCCTTTGAATGTACAAGTGCAGTTTATTTTCCAACTCGCCCTAAATTTGCTTGATGGGATGAGGTCTGGATTTTGAGGGGGTCAGTATGGAAAATTACCTAAATCTCCCTATTGAGCAAACCTAGGGTGAGTTGGAAGAAGTGCACTTGTACATTCAAAGGAAAGCCTTTGGCTTGAGCTGCAGGAGGCATGGGATAACATTACTGATAAGGTTCTAATGTATTAATGTATTGCCAGAGAGATGTGCTGCTGTAATTGCGGCAAAAGATGGACAAATATTAAAGTTAAAAGTGGATAAACAGTACGACTCAATTTTTCTGATATTAGTTGTGCTTAGTGCAACCATCAATAAAGTGATGGACTACCCCATTGCAAGTCGTGTGTTTTTCATGTTGTGTGTATTATTATACGGAGTGACTTTTTGAAGGGGCGGAACCGAAAGTGGTGGAGATTAGTTCCGCCCAGACGCTATTTCCCGAACACCAGTCACTTCCTGGAACTCAGGGCAACCTATATTTGGGTATTATCGGCAACAGGTGTATCGCCTAGCATGGCAATCATTGATTGGGCGATTCAACAGGAAGGAGGCGTAGAAAGAGGGCATCAGAAACACAGGAAAAGGAAGTTGATTTCCAGCAGATACTGTGGGTGAGACGGAGCGGTTGGAGCGTCTGGAGAGGAAGAGAGGCGGATGTGTTGTGGATTTGGAGACTCGCAAAGTGAACTGGATGATTGGACAGGCATGAATATACAGGTTTGAGAATGGGAAATTACTTGGATAAAGAGTTTGTTGATCTGTGTTACCTTTGTGAAGACATCGCCTGCACTGAAAAGCTGTTGGAGGATCTGGTGTAAAGAGGCAGGAAAAGAAGGTATCGTCCTACTGGCTGTGTTGTTGTGAGTAGCTGAAAGAAAAGGAGAGGAGAATAGCATCAACGGAATTGTGAGTACGCTGAGTTACCATCATGTCTATATGTCTTATTTGAATATGGAATATCAGCACTTCTCTGAGTTGTGAAACAGTGTGTAAGCGGCCCCACCCTGGGAAGGATTTGTGGTTGAGCCGGAACCAGTTAAATCGGGAGGACGTTATCTTGTTGTGGCTGCGACGTTTACTCTGGACTACTCGCTGTGCCAGCGATTTCGATTCTCCCCAGGACGAATCCCTGGTCCAAGGGTAGAGTGCTGACCTTATTTCAATGGAGTGTGTGGAGTGCAGTGGGTGAGTCTGTCTTTGACGTGTGCACACCTGAAGATTGCAGTGTTGTGCCGTGTCCCTGTTGTCTGCATTCACTCTTTAGGCCGAGAAGAAATCCTGTTAAAGAGAACGTGCACTGTGCTGGCGGTGACCACCTTTCCTATGTATGCCCGCTTATAACTCCTGACCCCTTTTTCCCCACCTGGAGGTGTCAAGGCAACGACAACAAGTAAGGAACAGTGTGAATACTGTGGGAGAAGACGTCAATGGAGAGAAGTATTGGCTGCTATATGAAGTAATAGCTGTGTGACTTCTGTGTATGTGTACCGACTATGGAGTGCTTCTAGAAGTTCGCCCCTGTCTAAAACTCTTGTCCCATTGGTTGGAAGAGAAGAGAGGGAAGCGTTCAACTCCGTCACTCGCCTATACACGTACCTGGTGTAAACAACTTACCTGAACCCACCCATCGTGGTGGCGGCGGCTGTGGCCGTGGTAGGTCCAACGAACAGCAGTCTCCGATTCATACCCCCATCTGCCCTTGTACAAAGCCAAGAGGTGGTGTATCTTTCCTCCTGTATTCACTGAAGTCAAGTATATTTGTGAATAATACTGTGAGTCTGTCTGCTTCTAGCTCTGCAGGTCTGAGCCAAAGGCTCAGAGTCGTCGTGGGAGTATTGCTTAAGGTTAAAGGTGACAGGGTTGAACGTGGTCCGGGAAGTCTGCTCCGACGAAGAAGTCGCAAGTGCTGGGATAAACACATCCTCTCCAGTCTCCCAAGCTCCAAAGAGGCCAAAGCCTGTCGCCCACCTTCTTGAGGGTCCGTGAGTAAAATTCATTCTGTGTCTCTGTGTACCCACCGTATATCCAAGTCAAAAGTTACTCCTCTTTTTGCACACGTACCTGTATGCCCAAAGCTAAAAGTTACTTACCTGTGAATACGCCCCTGTATGCCCAGAGTGAAGATCCAGTTACCCTTTCTTCACACGTACCTGTATGCCCAAAGCTAAAAGCTACTTACCTGTGAATACGCCCCTGTATGCCCAGAGTGAAGATCCAGTTACCCTTTCTGCACATGTACCTGTATGCCCAAAGCTAAAAGCTACTTACCTGTGAATACGCCCCTGTATGCCCAGAGTGAAGATCCAGTTACCCTTTCTTCACACGTACTTGTATGCCCAAAGCTAAAAGTTACTTACCTGTGAATACGCCCCTGTATGCCCAGAGTGAAGATCCAGTTACCCTTTCTTCACACGTACTTGTATGCCCAAAGCTAAAAGCTACTTACCTGTGAATACGCCCCTGTATGCCCAGAGTGAAGATCCAGTTACCCTTTCTTCACACGTACTTGTATGCCCAAAGCTAAAAGTTACTTACCTGTGAATACGCCCCTGTATGCCCAGAGTGAAGATCCAGTTACCCTTTCTTCACACGTACCTGTATGCCCAAAGCTAAAAGCTACTTACCTGTGAATACGCCCCTGTATGCCCAGAGTGAAGATCCAGTTACCCTTTCTTCACACGTACCTGTATGCCCAAAGCTAAAAGTTACTTACCTGTGAATACGCCCCTGTATGCCCAGAGTGAAGATCCAGTTACCCTTTCTTCACACGTACCTGTATGCCCAAAGCTAAAAGCTACTTACCTGTGAATACGCCCCTGTATGCCCAGAGTGAAGATCCAGTTACCCTTTCTTCACACGTACCTGTATGCCCAAAGCTAAAAGCTACTTACCTGTGAATACGCCCCTGTATGCCCAGAGTGAAGATCCAGTTACCCTTTCTTCACACGTACCTGTATGCCCAAAGCTAAAAGTTACTTACCTGTGAATACGCCCCTGTATGCCCAGAGTGAAGATCCAGTTACCCTTTCTTCACACGTACCTGTATGCCCAAAGCTAAAAGCTACTTATCTGTGAATACGCCCCTGTATGCCCAGAGTGAAGATCCAGTTACCCTTTCTGCACATGTACCTGTATGCCCAAAGCT
This sequence comes from Paramisgurnus dabryanus, assembly GCF_030506205.2. Classification (NCBI taxonomy): domain Eukaryota; kingdom Metazoa; phylum Chordata; class Actinopteri; order Cypriniformes; family Cobitidae; genus Paramisgurnus; species Paramisgurnus dabryanus. The sequence goes on from NC_133349.1 coordinate 25,154,510, forward strand.
AAAAGCTACTTACCTGTGAATACGCCCCTGTATGCCCAGAGTGAAGATCCAGTTACCCTTTCTGTACACGTACCTGTATGCCCAAAGCTAAAAGCCACTTACCTGTGAATATGCCCTGTATGTCCAGAGTGAAGATCCAGTCACCCTTTCTGCACACGTACCTGTATACCCAAATTAAGAGTTAATTAGCTTTGAACACGCACCTGTATGCCCAAATCAAAAGCAACTTACTTGTGACTATGCCCCTGTAGGTCCAAAGTGAAGATCCAGATTTCCTTTCTGCACACGGGCCTGTACGCTCAAATTAAGAGTACTTACCTTGAACCCGCACCTGTAAGTCCCAGCTACAAGCTACTTACCTCGGATACGTCCCGGTACGCTCAAAGAGAAGGTTCAGTTACCCCTTTGTATACACATCTGTACACCCAAGCTACTTACCTGTGATACCTACTTGTATATCCACAACGAAGAACTACTTACCTTATCTGTACATACATTGGGGGCTGAGAGCTGAATACTAACCATCTCTGCGTCCGAAGGAAGTCCAGTTGGCCTTGGAAACTCCATCTGCCCATCGCCAAAGCGTCTTCCGAGCGGACGCCGCGGCACAAGGTACTCACCTCAGTCAAACGTGTTACTCAACGTGTCTCTCTCTTTGCCTCAGGAAGGAGGAAAGGCGCCACGGGAAGTCAGCCTGAAACACAGAAAACAGTGTGACTCGGAAGACTTATCCGAGGAATCCCCGTGACGAAGTGCGAGCATTCCAGGCTCGATACTCTCTGGCCCGAGAGTTTGGTTTTAGATTCCCTCTCCCTTGCCCCCTGCCTACATTTTAATTAAATTAAATAAAGGTTGTTTTAAAGTTTACTGACGCCCTTGTGTGTCTGGTCATTGGGGTGCTCTTGGGACCTCCTCGAGGTGGAAACTAGGGAGGGGCGAGACTCACGACACCTGTGGTCCACTCCGACCTGTGACATATGTGCTTATGTTGCTGAGGTGTTTTTCCTGTTCCCACACAGTTCTCTCCAAAGGAGCATAATTTTTTTCTCCTCCCCTACATCATGTTATGCTAAATTTCTTCCTCAATCCCTGTCTTCCTGTCCCCCATTGTCATAATATATGTATTGTATGTATGGAGAGGTTGATGGCTAATTTCGCTGGTACTTGTGACCATGTGACAATAAAGGCTTCGGTATTCTGTATTATAAAATGAAATCATAGTTTCGAGGCAAAAAGGTCAATATTTTCAAAACTGCCAAGTGTTCTAATAATTTTGGCCACCACAGTATATTCGGTAAACCCTACTTTAACTGGGTACAATAAAACATGAAAATATTCTCACATACAGTATATGATATGGCCGTGTGGCTGAGTGGTTAGCGAGACTTGCTTATAACCCAGAGATCGGTAGTTCGAATCCCACGGCCGGCAGGAAATGACTGTAGTGTTTCGGTATTGCAATGAATGGGTGTAGTGCAGAGACAATCCTCTATTTTCACTTTTTCATGTCTGTTTTCCTTACACGGAGGTCCTCTGGATGTTAACCTTTAGACGTGCAAAAGACTTCAAAAAAAAAGACGTCGCCTGGCGTTACAAAACAACCCATTTTATGGACCGGATTTGGACGTCCAAAAATGACATGAAAAAGACGTAATTCCGACGTCACTTTGCGTAGTGGGTGGTAAAGTAAACTCCAGGATTTATTACAATTTATCAACTTTCTATAGTTACAATTTATCAACTTTCTACAATGCAGTATACAGTATATAGCATGCTAGTTTTTATCTGTACTTTGTACGCAAATTTGTAACAAACATTTTACTATGTATACTACGGTGACTGCTACTATTGATTAATCTTTTTTTACTCTGTTCAATCAATAATGTTAGCAAAATAAAACTGTTGTTACTGAAATAAAAACATCCGCTGCCTAAGCGAAAATGAAGCCTGCTAGCGTTATGGTTATCATGCCAACAAGCCATGTTTATAATCCGTATCCAACTTACTTTCTTCAAGGTCTTAATCCTCGTCTTCCGGTGTAGCTGAGTCAAAAGCAGTTAGTGGCTGTGTTGTGGGTCGGTCACCCAAGACTAAATCCAACTCGTCATAAAAAGGACAAGTTGGCCTTCCATTGCCACTTTGCTTGTTAGCGTCTTTCGCCTTCTTATAGCTTGTCTTCAAATGTTTAATTTTTCCTTGGCATTGGAGCCAGTTTCGTTTGTAACCTTCTTTACGCTTGTCTTCAGCTATACGCTCGTAAATAGGTTTATTTCTGCAGCTACTTTCAAGCTTAGCTTTAATGCTGGCATCACTCCATAAAGCTATTAGTTTGCGAGTCTCTGCTGCGCTCCAAGATCTAAACTCCTCCATCTTTGACAATGATGAACCTTCCGAGAGAGGATACTGATAGTGGGCGGGGCTTTGTGTGACATTGACCTGTGAATGCAGATATGATGGCTGGATTGCGGTTACATTACACTGAGATCCAATCACAAAGTGTCCTCGACTACTCTGCATCAGGACACACGGATCGGATAACATTCCGATCACAAACGCGTTTACACTAGTCTTTTCGAAGCGTTTGTGGACAACATCCAGATACAGGTCGCATGTTAATGCCAAGCGTAAATGCAGCCTTTGTTTCACACTGCACACAATTGGAACCGCAATGCGGGGTTAACCCTCTCAAAAGTGTTGCTAACCCTGCTTCGGAGCAAGGTTTCATAACCCTGGGTTAATTTCAGGGATTACAAGTGTGAAACGATCCTTCACCTAGGGTTAAAAGCAGGTTTTAGAACGAAGATAACTCGGGGTGAAGCGCAGTGTGTAAAGCCCTTCTTTAGAATTCAAAGTGTTTAATTAGCCATTTTGACATTGTTCCTGTTGACACCACAACTATGCAAATATAAACGTTAACCCAGGGTTTATGAATGTACAATGTAAAGCGTCAGATTATGAATACCCAGGGTTATCTTTCAACTCCTGGTTAAGTATAAACAGTGTGAAACAGATAACCAGGAATCCTTTGACCTGGGGTTTGGAATAACTTGGGTTTTATTATTTCAAGTGTGAAAATCCCTATAGTTACTAAAGTTGTTATTTTTTAAATGCAGTTACAGTAAAATACTAAGCAAAATGTATAGCACACAATTTCTGACAGCATAACTAAATCTTGAAAAAGACCAACACTACTGTAAAAACTTTATTTGGTGGTTATGGAAATCAATGTGTAATACAAATTTAAGAAATGTGAGCCAAACACACCATTGGTTGTTGTGAGTTCTAAAAATTCCATCTAAAAAAAGTTTAAGAGGTGTGACGAATGTGAAAGCAGAACAAAAGACCAAGACACCTCAGCTATCAACCACACGCAGGCTAAACTACAGGTAATGATATCATACTTTTCTTTAAACAAATATACTAATGTTTTAAAATACTAATATGTATTTCTTTGTGTTTATTTGTGTTAATTTATCTGCTGTTTGTATTAAACAGAAATGCTGCACCTGTGCCTGATCCTCTCTGCAGTTTGTGCTATAGGCACAACTAAACGTGAGTAACAGTCTGATCTTCTTCATGCTATATTATAATACACAACAAACATATGAAGACAATTAAATGTGTCCTTAAGTTCTGATTTCATAAGTAAGATTTCACATAAATTATTGAAATGTAAAGTAAATTGTTTTATAAATCAGTACTTTGCATACTGCACTGTTTTAACTATTAAATGTAATTGCAATGAACCTGCTAACTTCATGTAAAGTCTCTCATTCATCTGTTGATTTATTTTGTGGATCTCATACAGCTGTTGTTCATTATTTCAGCCTTACCTGATACTTTCTCTTACTCGGTTGGTGTTGGGGGCGGCGGCGGCACCGAATTCTCCACGGCACATGAGGGTCTAATCACAGGACTCCGAATCTGGGAATATCCCGGCAACTATATTACCGGGTATGTTTGCTTAAGCAGAACCGATGGTCTGTATATTATTTATAATATAACCACTACTGTATGTTAACCATGTTCTAGATGAAACATGTTTGGTTCGGTTATTTTCTCTTTACTTTTTATCATCAAACAAGTTCATCATTCTTTGATCTGTTTCAGGATCCAGATGAAATATGACGGTAACTGGACAGATCTGATTGGTTCAGGTTATGGCAATCAACAGGAGATGGTGATCTATGATAAAGAATTCATCAGTCAGATCTCGGGAAAGCACAGCAATTATATCTATGAGCTGATTTTTGTCACTAATACGGGGAGATATTTTAAAGTGGGATCGCCTGTTGGAAACTCATTCAACTTTTATCCAACCGTGAAAGGAAGTCAACTGCGTTTTCTCAGTGGTCGAAACGATGGATGGGCCATCACTTCCATTGGGGCTCATTGGGCCATAGTGAAATAGAGCTGAGAAATATAAACATTAAATCAAATAAAACAAACATAATTGTTTGACAAAATATTTTTCCATCTCTTAATTTTCTGTAAATGTTTTTTTTTTTCAGATTGATTAGCAGCAGATGTTTTGCATTGAAAATAGTTCACTTATCTCCACAGAAATGTGTTTTGATTCTTTATACTAATTAGTTATATGTCTATGGTCGTTGATTCTTTTTGTTAATTTCAGGTATCATCATCAATCTAATAAAATATGCATTAAAAGTCATTTTAGATGTCTTGTCTTTATTAGCTACTAAAAGTCTATTGGCCAGTCTTTATGGATAAAAGACACATTTATGAAAAAAACATATTACAGAGCTCTGTGATGTGTTATTAAAAGTAGCACCAAATCAGTGCTATACTAAACATGTAAAAAGTGAAAGTTGGATCTACTTAATTCAATTGGTAATAACTAAAAATGTAAGCTTTACAAACTTAAATTTTTCACTTTTTCAAAATTCAATTACCAATTGAAGTTATTTTTTAAGTTTATCACACTTTCACTTTTTACAGTGTATATAGATTGTGCCAATGCCCGGTGACTTGAGAAAATGTACAGGCCATAAATATTTATAAACTAAACATATTTAAGTAACACTATGCAATGTGCATTATCCTTTGTTAGGTACGTTAACCTGAACTGACAATAAATAATACTTCAACAGGATTTATTCATCTTATTCTTAGTACATGTTAATTAAGGCAAGTTTATTTGTATAGCACATTTCATACACAAAGTGCTAATTAATTTAATTAACATTAACCTAAACATTTTCAACTTAAAACATTAGGCTAGTTGATCAACTAAACATTAACAAAGATTAATAAACGCTATATAAATATATAGTTCATTGTAAATGCATGCTTACTATATTCATATATTTTACCGTCAGACATTTTTATACACTCTATTTCACCTCATGTTCCTCGTGTGTCTTTATTCACATACAAAGCAGTCTATTATCGCAATTGAACTGGCAAGCACTGTTGTGAGTTCGTAATGTGCATCATGTTTCTATTTTGGTGGTGTTCGCTTTTCTGCGTACTTGATATTCTTTATGTAATGAGTTTGTATTTGTCTATAATGATCATTGGGTAACAAGTTGATCAAGAAATGGTACCAAACCAGAACATTGCCCATGACATTAATTTGTGGTTTTATGATTAATGTGTGCAGTGTTTTTATGGTTAAAGGCATTTCTTCTTATATATTTAATATTAAGGTTACATTTAATAATTGTATAGATTCATTTTTGGTGGATGCATGCACTTTTTGTAGCCTTAGCACTATCCAGTGCCATTATGAAGCTCAGAAGATCCAGGATATTATTAAATATACTGTAACTCTGACTGTGTTCAGCTTACAGATGAAAGTCATATACACCTACTGTAGGATGACTTATGGTATAGTAAAATATTGGCAAATTTTCATTTTTGGGTGAACTATTCCTTTAATCTGACACATTATTGTGAAACATTTTAAATTAGTGCAAAACCATGCACATGAGATAGGCTTATCATTAGCCTGTAATGGTCTTAAGGAGAGTTCATATAAATGCAAGAATAGTTTCTCATGATAGTTGACCATGATTTTGACACCCCTTTATTTTATGGCTTCTATTGCTTATGTTGCATAACTTGTTTTTGTTTTGTCACCCCTGCATCCAAGTTGAGAATGATTTACAGTTTTTTGTGTTTGCAACTACAGCTACAATGCACATCATACAGTACACCACAGTCTATGTGCACTTCTCCAAAAAATCATACATGAGATAAAAATAGGTTGATAAAGCTAGTCTAGCTTGTTACAGAAAATGGAATGACCATAATGAGGAAATATTACTGCACATTAACTGTTCCAGTAATTTCTCATCATTGTTTTCTTCCTGCAGGTATTATTGTTCTTTGGTACTAAATTTTTTTATTTGTTCTGTTGCTATTTTTGCAGATGATTGATCTCTCTTTGTTCACCAAGCTATTTAACCTTAAGCTTGTCACGATTTAAATGATGTATTATAATGTTGTTTTCATGTAACACATTCACATGCATGCAAAACAGCAAAACTAAAAGCGGTAACACTTTACAATAAGGTTCATTAGTTATCATTAGTTAACATGAACAAACCATGAGCAATACATTTGTTACAGTATTTATTAATCTTGTTAATTATAGTTAATAGAAATAAAGCTTTTAATTGTTTGTTCATGTTAGTTCACAGTGCAATAACTAAAGTTAACAAGATTTAAATAAAGGATTAGTAATTGTTGAAATTAACCTGAACAAAGATTAATAAATGTTGTATAAGTGCAGTTCATTATTAGTTATAATGTTACCCCTAAAAGCTAACTAAGCTAAACTAAAAACCCTAACAACATTTCTTAATAAAACTTATTGTAAGATAAATGTGGCACTGGATGATTACAATCAATGCTATTTACACGTTTTGAAAACATACCACTGTATATAAATGGCACAATGTCCTACATTGTGACAGATAGCTTGTAAAAAAATTTATAACATGACAAATATATTGCACGACAACATAAATCCAATTAAAAAAAGTATTTACATGTCACTTCATATTTTTATATTGGTCTGAATCTACTCACATAAGATAAGCTTCACTTTCTGAACAGGTTTGTTACTGGATTTGTTATTGTTGTGAAGTATCAAAATAACTGTACTTCTATATTAAAATTGTTTTATTTTCATAATGTTAAACAGCAATATAGCTAAGAGCAGCCGTTTTTTTATGTTTAGAAGTGTAAACTTCGAGGATATTCCGTATTGATCTGGTTTTATTTATTACATTGGCTTCATTTGGTACATGTACACTCAGTGATTCTTTTTTACTTCTTACAGAGTACCAAGGCTTTTACACACGTGACATGAAAATGGGAATTTGTGAAACACTGAGCAGTTGCTGATCCATGTCAAGATTAATTTCCAGTGAGCAGGTTGTGCTGGAAATATTGTGAGACTTTATGCCTTTAATTTGTAGAATGTTTTAGGTGTTTAATGTTTAAACTGTTATGAGGCATTGTTTAGAGTGTTTAAAGTAGTTTCATAAGCTCTTACTTAGTGTCAGAATGTTAAATTCAAGTGAAATTGTGATTAACGTTGGGTGAGGAACCCTCCCCACTTTTATATGTTTTTGGAGATAGGCCTATTTGTAAAATGTTTTACATGTTTAACGTTTGAATTGTTAGGTGGCGGTTCCATGAGCTTTGAGTACTAAAATCTATGTGAAGCTTTACTGAACACTTGGGCGTTTTCCCGTACAGGGTCTAGATCAATCTAGAGGATTAGGCCTTAGTTATATTAGGACATTTAGGTAGTTTTTACAAACAAACCTTATAAAAAACATTACTGGTGTGCATCTTGAGACAAAACAAGGGCATTGATATTGATTAAGATATGTCGGTGAAAGATGATTTTAAAATAAGACAGCTTAAACATGCTTTTTAGTCTGGAACTAGGATAAGCCCTGTCCAGGAAATCGTCCCTTGGTATGGTACACTCAGTTACTTACATTTTATTTACATTTTCACAAAATATTTGTGACTGTTTTGTATGAAACTTTTTATTAAAAATAATTATTCTAATGTCTACTGTGCAATTGTATGCGGACCATTTCTGTATGTTTACAATTTTAAGGTATTACTAATAAATAAAAATGAATAAAATGTTACAAAATAGTTTGAGTGTTTCTTTTTCTATTAGGACAACGGGGAATAAACAATTCAGCATGGTTCCTTACCAATATAATTTTAGCAATATACATTTTAGTTTGGGTAAATTAAAATAAGAATGCTACCACAATTTAAAAAAGTTAAATGGGCAAAAAACATGGTTTCTTATTTTCAATTGGCTCAACCTGTTATTTCCCATTGAGCTAATGTTTAAAGATCGTTGCCACAATTGATAAAATTCAATTCACCGAAAATCTATTGGCCCAAATGAAAATTGTCAATGTTACCAGTCACTAGAAAATTTTGAGTTAGGGAGGCAAATTTTTTTTACAGTGTATGCATGTATTATAGTATTATGTAGTATTTTCATCAGGTGACTCTATTTTATATTGCATGCTTTTTTACATACATAAATACCAGATGTGAAAACCATTGCAATCAATAAGCTGAGACATTGTATTAAATCATATTAAATGCGAGTTGAAGAGAAAATATTTGTCTAAGCTTTCTTATCACTGAAACCTTATTGTGAGTTCCTTAACTTTCTTTCTGAGGTGTGTCATAAGAGTCTGAATCACACAAGCACTTCAACCAATAGAAACCATCTGACTATATGCAAGAATGTATAAATACAGGTAAGTTTAGAGAGCAGACAATCTCCTCCAACCACATCAAGTGTATAACTGCAGGTAATTACATTTCTATAGCAACATAAACAAGTGTTTGTCATCTTTATATGTGGAGCAATAAGTATTTGTCAATTATTTATCATTCATCATATAACAGATAACATTTTTGCATCAAGTTTTGTGTGATGCAGTAGCTTATGTACAATATTTGTTTTATTCAAAGTGATTCTGAGACAAATAGACAATACACTGAGCAGACACACAATCTATGTTGTTGCTTTTAGATTCCTTGTGTGTGCGCAAGACAGCAATTGAATTCAAAATGCTGCATGTGATTCTGGTCCTCGCTGGAGTTTGTACAGTGGGCATTGCTATGCGTGAGTATTACTGGCACATATTATACAACATGCAAAACCATTCAGCAGAAATGGCAGATAATAAGAAATACATTTTAGCATGTAAAAAGAATCTCACAATTTTTTTTAACAAACAGGTAAATAAATGCATTCACAATATTTTTACTAGAAATCCGAAATAGATTTTGATAAAAGACAACCTAGATTTTTAAATGATAAATAACTGTAATTGAAGTACTTTAAAAATGCATTCATTATTAATAATTTGCTGTTCATAAAAAGTGACCTGTGACTTTATAAAAGAAGTTTAAGCAGAACCTGACAGTCAGTGTAACTTTGTGTTATCGCTCCTTTTCTTTCAGCTTTACCAGATTTTTACTCCTACTCACCTGAAGCGGGTGATGGCAGTGGAGTGATGTACTCTTCTGCACATGAAGGTCGTATCACTGGAATCAGAGTCTGGGAGTACTCTAATGCATACCCCAGTGGGTAAGTTAACCTATGCACCGCTGGTTTACTGGTTTAAATAATATATTATAAAAGCTCTGGTTGATTTACGTAGTAGTCCATAAGCTTTATGACAAATGCATTCTTTGGCGTAAAATGATGACTTTTTATAAATAAATTATGATCTTTTTAGGATCCAGCTGCAATATAATGGCAACTGGACAGACATGATTTCTGTAAATTATGGCATTCCAATGGAGATGACACTATCTGACAATGAATACATCATGGAGGTTTCTGGAAAGTATTACTCAGGTTACGTCTTTGAGATCATGTTTGTCACTAGCCGTGGGAGATCATTTAAAGTGGGGCAACCTTCTGGCACCTCGTTTCACTTCTTCCCAACCCATGATGGAAGTGAACTACGTTTTATAAGTGGGCGACAAAATGGATGGGGCATCACCTCCATCGGAGCTCACTGGGCTGTTTACAACACTGACAGCAGTGTAACACCTTAAGTTCAGCCTGTGGTTTTTGTTCATGTTTTTGCATTATTAGTTTCTTTCCCAACATGATTGTTGTTACTTAGTCAATGGCTATGTTTTGTTCACTTTAACCTATGATAGGTACGTCGGGTCTTTTCAAATAAACTTTGTCATCAGCTTGAATAAACATGAATCCCATTATTTATTTGTCTTGCTTGTTTTATACTTATTATATATCTGAATAGCCAACTGTTATGCACAACAATGTGGAATATCAAGCACTGTAAAAATAAATACAGCATGAAATTAAAACATCTTGGTTTGCAAGTCCATTCAAGTTTTGACTTGTTATAAGTTGAGTTAACTTATAAACACAAGTTGAAACTGTTTAACTTAATTTGTTTAGTTAAAGTAACATACAAATATATGTTGATCATTTTTACAGTGGTAAACAGAAAAAAACAATCAGAGTACAGTGAATGTTGTATCTAATGAAAAATCAAATGACAGTGTTTGATGATCAAATGAACATGAAAGCAAATATCAGTCACAGCAAAATGTGGAGTAGTTTTCCTAATTTAAATAAACATTATAATAAGCATAGCCTATTTGAAATAAGGTATAATGCTTTCATTTTTAAACAAACAATACTGAAAGTAAAAACTACACCTCAAATGCAAACAACGGTTTTGAATTCTAAAGCTGAGAAGCCAGACTTGAAAACAAAGACACAATGTTTGGCAAATAAAACATATTTTGATTAGCTGTAGAGTATAAATACGGTACAGGTTCACATTGGCAGTATCCTCTGGTCTGATCGATATCAACCATAGCAGACTATAGGTAATCTACAGGTGATAACAAAATTTATTTATTTGTTCAGTTAAATGTCACAAAATGAACCTTTGTTAAATTTGTGCTAACGATGTTTACATACAGTACACATTTGAAAGAAATGAAATGAAGACTTAACAACATGATGTTATTTGTAATTTGTTCCTGTAGCTCCTGTAGTATGTAGGACTGTGGCCAAAACTGGTACTGCAATCACAAAACTTGTGGCTAAAACTGGTACTGCAATCACCCAACTGGTGGCCAATACACAACATGACAATATAAACATCAGTTGAGGGCTGCAAATCCACTTTTTAAATGACAATATCTTGGCTGGACTGCTGTTGTCAGTGATATAAGTATTTGAAATGAAAATGATTTCTTAATGTCTAGTGACATATCAGGACCATTTTATGATTAATTGACATGAATTTCTTACATACTGTTCCTTTAACAGCACAAAGGTCATTGGTTTGATTAACAGAGCACAGCTACTTATAAAAATGTATTTCTTGAATGCACTATAGTGGCTTTAGACAAATGCATAAATGCAAATGAGTTGCTTTTAAACAATTGTAGTGAGCCGGAGTTCAACAGCTCAACACAAACACTATAAATTTACACAGATTAACTATATCTATAGCTCGTTTTGCCCCCTCCTTGGTTTTTGTTTCCCTGTTTAATTTAAATAAAGTCTGCTTGTGTCCATTTAAGCCTGCCCTTGGGTTCTGTCTCCTAGTAAATCATGACAAATTTACTATTAATATTTCATTTAAAGCGTTCTATACTGCTGATAATGGGAACTGATGCTGGTTAAATTTAGCCTAACCCCATTCTAGGTGGACAAATCAGTTAAATCACTTAGAAAAAAAGTGGAATTAAAAAACCTATATGCATCACTAAAAACAAATTAAGTGTTAACTACACTAAACTTAAATAATGTCATGTCACATGCATGTTTCCCATAAGGGAATATTTTTAGTTTTTTGCAGACATGCCAAATGTTAATATGAGTTCCACAACATTCCATCTGAGGTGTGTCATATAAAACACGAAAGCACTTAAACCAAAAAGAAGAGGTCTGACTGACAGGAGAGTATAAATACAGGTAGATCAACACACACATCAGCAAGCAGACAGGCTCAACAACAGGTATAGAATAAAGCATCACATTTATATTACCAAATACTGTACTTTGATCTCTTTCTCTATTGCAATGTCTTTGATTCTGCCTTTAAATTTGTGTCTTTTTAATAAGATTTTTTTCTTATGGGTGTGCAAATAAATGGATGATACTCTCTAATGCTTGAAAATTAAATTCCTGTTAGACAAATATTATTTATTTCAGTACTTTTCATTCATGCAAAGCAACTTGCAGAGAAAGTCCTCTTGATCAAAACACAGCAGGGTATCTTATTTACGGACAAAAGATATTACTGATTTATTTATTTATTTATTTATGTTTTAACGTGACTGGCATAAGTTGATTAACCACCTCATCAATCATGTCCCTTGTTTAGATTCTCGGGAGTTTAGGAGTGCACTGGACAGCAATTCAGTCAAAAATGCTAAATCTTATTTTAGTTCTCGCTGGAGTTTGTGCAGTGGGCATGGCAATGCGTAAGTATCTCTTAACTTATTCTCAAATATTTGAGAAAAATTAAAAGAAATATTATTTAATAATGTGCGTGCATGTAAGAGAGGAACGTACCCTTTTTGTACTTTGAGCACCTGCCCTCCAAAGGTCTCTGCACAGCCCTGCAGTTAAAATGTGATTATGTACACAAAAAAGTGTAATATATAATCATACATAAAATACCGCTGCTATCGAGAGATATTGACCAATTTGTTGCCCAGACAGACTTATGATCTTTTCCTATTTCAGCATTACCTGATTTTTACTCTTACTCACCTGCTGTTGGGGATGGAACTGGAGTTTCATTTTCCACTGCCCATGAAGAACGCATTACAGGCATTCGAATCTGGGAGTATCCAAACGCTTACATTACTGGGTAAACTGACTCATGCTCATGACTCAAATGACACTGCAAAAAATCAGTAACGCTTATAATAGTTTACTAAGAAATTAAAAGAAGCTAGATATTATTGAATAGTACTGTAACACTTTACAACAGGGTTGTATTTGTTAACATTACTTTGGCTATACCACAGGGCTGTTGAATGCTTCATTCTGATTGGGTTGACAAACGCTCTAAGGGTGTGCATTATCTTTCAGTAAACGCACACCTATTAAGTAAATGATAATAAACTATATTGATAATTGTTATCTAATGCTTACTGTAAAGTATTATCACATTTTTTTTTTTAAAGTGCTATAATGTGTTGATACCATAGATCCAATTAATTGTAAAAGTTATTTCATAATAAAATAATAATAACACATCTATCCAGATCTAATATGTTTCTCTGTGCAGGATTCAGCTAAAATATGGCAACGACTGGACAGACGTGGTTGGTGGGACCTATGTCAATCTAATGGAGTGGACGCTAAATGACAATGAATTCATCATTCAGGTCTCTGGAAAGCATGACTATGGTTATATCTATCAGCTTATGTTCGTCACTAATACAGGGCGCATATTTAAAATTGGGCAGCCTTCAGGCACCTCGTTTAACTTCTACCCCGCTCATGATGGAGCTGAGCTGCGTTTCCTAAGTGGTCGACAGAATGGCAATGGCATCACCTCCATTGGTGCTCATTGGGCTATGTATTACCCCAGTCAAACAACCACTACTGGCACCACTACTGCAGTTCCATCTTAAAATTACTCAGTGTGCTGTACCTTTGCTTTAACTGCAAACTAAGCAAACAGCTACAGACACTTCTTGTCCTGACTACACATTTATTTCTTTTAACAACAGTATATAGCAAAACAGTTTGTTGTGTTTATTTTAGCACATGGCATGATGTATGTGTTTTATATAATCTCATGATTTTTTTAAATCTAAAACTTATACAAACAATATTTTAAAGTAAACTAGAACTAAGGTAAATGAGATATTAAAAGAATATATAAAGTACAGTAAAATGGTTTTTGATTTTTACTGGATGTGATGAAAATGTTTATGTTCACAGTGATTTTGAATAAACGTGTTTACCTAATGCATATTGTAAAGGTACATTTATAGTGCGGTACCCATATTTACACACATTAATTCTTAGTTCTTCATATAAGTCACACATATATGAAGAAAAATGCATGTGAAAGTCTGGATATGCAGTAGGCCTTTAAATTGTGCATGACAAAAGTAAAAGAAAAATGTCTTCATAATTTACATTAATTCCCTACAACAGGTATATCTGGAAATTTGACTCCTACAACACTTAACAGATCATCCTGTGTTTTATATTAAAGTACATAATTTACTATTAACTAGATTCTTTTTAGCATGCGTAATATTGATTGTTTATTAGTAGGCTACTAATAAAGCACACATTAATGCATCATTATGTATTTTCTACAACTAATGGACTAAGAGTTTCACCAAATAAATTATTTAATTAAACTCCAAATATGAGCTTTTTTAAAGGATACTTAATGACAGCTTAATAATGACCATTTCACAGCCCAGATGATCATTCAATGATCATGGATTGAATGGTTAAGTGTTAAATATTTGAAAAAGTAGTGTATTCAGCACGCTGTGATTTGGTGTATTAATGTATTTCTCTAATTGCTTGATTGATTTGAAGTTTAAAGAAAAAACAATATGATTTCAAATATGGTTTATTTAAAAAATTAATTTATAAAATCAATACATAAATACAGAAGCATTTCAAACACATACAAAGCAATAATTTCTTTTCATTACAAGAACAATGCTACAATCACTGCAAGATTCTGTGAAATATGGGCTTACATGACATGCATATTTATAATCCTTTTATCAGATAAACAATAATTAACAAGATATATCTTCACTTTTTGATTTCCACGATTTGAGAATCACAACTGTATTTCCTGCATAACACAACATAGTCAAGGAAGCAAATATCTGCAAAAGAAAGCAACACAATGAGTTATTACGCAATTATATCAAACAAATGTATTCATTTCATCAAATCAATCAGTGAAAGACATTAACCTCATTCACGACACCTTCATACTTGAGCATAAAGAAAATCTGTTATATTCTTATAAATCAATCACGAGATCAAGGGCATTTAAATATAATGTGGACACCAGGTAACCTATGTTAATTAAATTAAATTGATCTTCATTTCATTTCACTTCTATGAAAATGCACAAAACATTTGGAAGTCATTTACACTCAATGTTTGCAATTTAAAGGACAAAACAAGTGTCATTTAGACTCAATCCAGCAAACTTAATGGTACAAGCCCAACAGTCAATATGCAAGTAATATGCAACTAGTTGGTTGAAAGTGAGAAAACTTGTAGGGTGAAAAAGAAACATAAATCTGAAGCAGTTTGAGATTATTGTCTGGAACAATGTGTCTCATACAAATAAAGCAAAACGTGTGCTGCTTAAAGGTTTACAGTGTAGATTTTTAGCGGCATCTAGTGGTGAGATTGTGAATTGCAACCAGCAGCTCAATGCACAGCTCACTTCTCCCTTTCAAAGCACATAGAAAAGCTAAGGTAGCCGCCACAGAACAAAAATGTCATTTTCGGAGATAACGTAGAGACAAAACGTGTACTATAGAACAGTTTGTCTGTTTAGGGCTACTAAAACATGACGACGCGAAATGGCGACTTCCATGTAAGGAAACCCGTTGTGTAGGCTATGTAGATAAAAAAGGGCTAATTTTAATTTAAACAATACAATTCATTATGTAAGGTCTTTATACACCACTGATAATATAGTTATGTATATTATATTGCATTTCTGTTGAGAGATTCTTTTAAAAGTTACACAATACACCTTTAATTTATCAAGAAATTTGCACCTCTTACCGTCGATGCCACCCAGCTGATAAAATAGTAGCGCCCCCTATTGGCCGAATTCAAAGATAGAGCGCTAATCACAGCTGCTGTCAGGTACAATACAGAGGCACTGGCGTTAAAACACACTCCCTAAAAATAAAAAATAAAGATCAAATTTAATATAGGCCTGTCTGGAGAAAAAAAATTCTCTCATAATTATTCACCCTCATGCCATTCCAGATATATATAACTTCATTTCTTCAGTTGATCATAAACAAATAATATATTAAAATGCTTCATGGGGCTCAGCATGATTGGTTCTTGTAATGAAACATTCATATGACAACTAATCTCAAGAAACGCAAAAATTAATGACATTTGATGAGCCACTATATAACTTACTATATAATATTAGTCTTAATAATTATGAAATAAAATAAAAGAATAAAAATGTATTATTTGGCTTTTTAACTCCCATTGGACTCACTGTAATAATGAGTGTATGTGCATTTTTGGGGCTTTACCATCTTGACCCCATTTAAAATGAAAGCCTACAGTCCAACTGCAGAAATTAGCTTATATATTTACATCTGGGCTGGTATGAAGGTGAATAAATTGTGTGAGAATTTTAAAAATGTTATTTAACGCTTTGTTTTTCATTCTCACCAGCATTTTCCATGGGACCAGATGTATCCTGGTTTGGCTTATGGTCAGGTAGAGAAGGAAGAGAATGATGGTTAAGACCCAGTAGAAAACTGACACAAACATCACCCACCCCAACGCCGGAGCATTAACGTAGTCTGTCCCACCGATCAGAGTCCACACCAGTAGCCCAAACACCTGAGGTTAAAAATAAAATCATAGACAGTCCAAAACTAAAAGAGGATTTACAATGAAACTGGTCGAAAAGGAAAATAATGGCTATCACATAGCATCAAATGCTGATACTGTAGCAAGTCATATTTTTAGGTTGTGCAAAAACACAATTTAATGTAATAAAACATATGATGTCATTTGTCTCTAAACTGCAAAACAGACACCACACCTACAGTACAGTATTTAACACCATATTCTCCAGAGCATTCCCTCCTTTCCTGTTTAATAGCAGAAAGAATGTGTCACCGTGTGCTTGATTTTACAGGAAAAGTGATTTTGCATCAAGAAGACAAAGTTGGCTATAGATCACAGCAGGAAATGAAATCCTTGGATTTGACTCAGAGCGTGTGGTGGAAGGAAGAAGAACAATACAAGCCGAAAGGAAGAGTTTGTTTCCCAACTATTTTGTTTGGTTCTCTTCCTTTCTTCCCCTTTACGTATCTGTATCATAACAAAAGTTCATTTTGTTCTTCATATCCAACCTATATGATAGCAAGCCAAAAATAGCTATGAGGTGTTTAATGCCAATAAGACATTTCATCCTAAACCAAACCAGTTTCACTTTTCCTACAGTATGTTGTTAACAAATGATGCAGCATGGAATGGCTATAATAATGATCACCTAAATAAAAATACTTTTTATAAATAAGAAAACATATTTTGATAGCAAGTTGTATTATTGTGCATGCGTTTGTTTCCTAATATCACTACTATAAGTAATTGTACTGTAAATAACAATACTGCACAAACACGAATACTTACGATTTCTCCCACCATAAACACAGCAGAAGCCGAGCGAATAAAGTTTCCATTATAAGAAAAAGTGGAGTTTGACAGACCCAGACTCTCTATACTGGAGCTGTTATTCGTCCCGTCACTACGTCTGATACCGGACTCGAGCTCCATTCTAACGGAACCACTCAAACTCCCTCAGAGAAACAAAAAATCATCCCTGGATCACTAAAGGAAATGAATGATACTATGACGAAGGCTCGATTCATAATATTCATGAGTC
Organism: Paramisgurnus dabryanus; assembly: GCF_030506205.2. Classification (NCBI taxonomy): domain Eukaryota; kingdom Metazoa; phylum Chordata; class Actinopteri; order Cypriniformes; family Cobitidae; genus Paramisgurnus; species Paramisgurnus dabryanus. Next base: position 25,172,200 of record NC_133349.1, read on the forward strand.
TCCGCTGTTTTCTAGGAAACGTTAACGTGGGCTATTCAATATTCACGAGCTTTTGTCGTGAACTTTTATTTTATTTTATCTTATTTTATTCACTTTCCAATACGTTAGGCTATGTATTTATTCAACTAACCGTTATACCACATTTTGATGATGATTGTGTTATTTATTGATTATAATGTGACTGGCAATAAAAAAAATAAACAGGCTATTCATACACACTATTTCGACGGTTTTTAATGCAGAATAAGACAAAATAAGTACAAACACGAACAGAAATATCACTCACATTTCATTATATAATACAAAAACATTGAGAAATAAAACGATGGTAAAATAAACAAGTTTCCTTTTACGTAAAGAAATATAACAAAAATAATATTTAAATAAAATTTCAAAAACATAAAGCAACAGAAACTAATTGGTAACTGACATTAGACAGGTATTTATTATTATTGTCAATCACATAAGTATAGTAATCACTCACAAAATATGGTATAACAAATTGTAAAAAATTAATAATAATAAAAAATGTAATAAATAAATGTTGCCATAGTATGAAAACACTTCCAGAAAAAATGACGTATGACCTGACGTCACATGATCACATGAGTCTCTTTTGTACTTCTAGAACAATGTACACGCAAAATGAGCTGGATCTTGCCTGAAATTATTTCCATATGTCACAAGATGGCAGCAAATCTACACCAGTGATTTCTCAAACTTCACCACTAGCTCTTTATTTCATTGCACCGATTTAATGGCATCTGATTTTTTTGGTAAGTGCTTTAATGTCCAGTATTTGTAAAGAAAATTCTATACAAAACATTTCAATACAAACAATAATATAAAAAAATGAATTTAAATAAGAAACTATTAAACTGTGTTATATCGTCATTTTCATGCTGTTTAATCCAATAACTAGTGGAATAATTAAATTGTTTAAATTATATATGGCACATTTTGTATCTTTTTATGGACTACCGTTATCTCCTTGCACTATTGTAATGTAATTATAATTTAAAATGGGAGCAAACAAACAAGCAAGCAGGCACACAAATATGTATTTACAGGTGCAGGGTGATTATATTATATACAGTACAGCATACATTATAATCACCCTACACTTTGAGGTTGGTAGACCCTCGCCTTTCTGTCAGTGCTACATCAGAGCATTGCTTTCACTTTGTTGATCTGATTTTTTATTTATGACTAAACAAACCTGGAAATGCCATAAAAGCTTTTGGCCAGCTGTGCTGCCAATACAGTCTGCTACAGTCAATATCATTGATGGGCATCATAAACTATTAAATTAAAAGATTCAAGCTAATAAGTCTGAGTAGAAATTAATGTGTTAACAATACAGAACAGACCACATACAGTATAATTATGGTCATTACAAACATGTGTAGATACTATTAGATTCACAGTTAGATTAGAGTAACAAAACGTTTATCCACCTCAAAAGACATTTATTTAACACCCTGTATGCCGCCTGTTTGTCTCAGTAACCCTTGTTTATTAGTTGTTGTTCACAGTGGTTGCCATGTAGTCCATTGTAAAGGTTATGCTTTCAATAAAATGCACAGTTCCTGAGAATGTAATTAAGTCATCTCAGAAGGAGGCGTGCTGTGAGACCCAGGCTGGGATAATACTTCATTGGCAGCAAGTTAAAGACATGAACAATATTTAACAGTTCAATCAAAATTTAAATTAAGGTCCTGTCATTTAATGTTGAATTTAAAATTAAAATGAAGGTCCTAACATGTTGAAAATGAGCAGATAAGGCTACATATAAATTATTCACAATACAACAATATAATTAAAATATTAATTTATTATTATGCTTATTAAATGTGAGAATTAGGAGAATTAAATATGAGACTTTATTTTATTATCAGTCTTACATTGAGACCTTGAGCCTATTGCTGTTTGTTTCATGCAGCAGAGTCTGAGTCACAAGGTCAAAAGTTCAATGTCACATAAGTTTGCTTTGTATTTTAATTGTACCTAATGGCAAAGTCAGGGATGTGCTAAATCACAGCTGTAAAGATTATTAATTGACCCTTATTATGTTGCTTGGGTCATTATCGGGTATTAAATATTTTCCCTTGTAATTTAGAGAAAAGGCATCATTAGGATTTTTATGTTTTGATATGTATAGAATATATAAAATTATAATGTACATAAATAAGGCACAAACACTTTTTATTCATATTCACTCAAATTTAAACATTTTGTTGAAACAAAATAATATTTTATTGTGGAAAAAATGTAAATAAAGACAATATGAGGTCTGATTCTTTCATTCTTTAGCTTTGTGTATCAATGTTTCATGCTCATATATATATATATATGCAGAGTTTGCTTGCTAGGATTATAAGAATAGCAGAGTAAATCGTACTGTAATGTGTCTTTAAATCAACAGCTCTGTCTCAGAGCTATTTATTTTCTAAAAGTTGTTGTTATATTCTTGCAAAGTCAGTACTAAAACTGTATTAATTTCTGTATTAAAAAGATCTATGGATAAGATTATGATCTTAAGCTTTGTAAAAGATGATTTGTTTTCAGATATTTCCCTGCATAAATTCACCTCTGAGGAAGTTACCAGAACTGAAAATAATCTCACCTATTACGACACCCAATTGGCTCCTGTATGAAAATTATTTAAAAGGATCCTATAAAAAAGTATGAGGTTCTTTATGCTATCTCTATAGTATAAATAATCTACATAGATATCTAATTTCATAAAAAAACTTTATATCTTCATTTATGAAAATACACTAAATACACAAAGAAAATTCAAGTGATGACATATCAGACGCATGTTGAAACATAAACTTTATTGCTAAAACAATCAGATATTCTTTGTGATGGTATTTCAACATCCATTTACTTTTCATCACAGATTTATCCCTTAATGATAAGAACACAGAGAAACAATATCATTAACATCACTTTTAGTGCCTTTTATCAGCAGATGAATGATAAAACATTGCCAGTTAATCAAAAAGTCTTTTGAAAATTTTGAAAGTCTTGAGCATTTAAATGTGAAACTGCTTAGAATAAACATAATAATCCGTTGGTGTGGATACTAATATAGTTATCATAATGTTAACATTGTCGTTGTGGTCTAAAGTGTGCATGTCCTTTATTTATGTAGTCCTATAAGTATCTTCAAGTTCTAAGGTTTTTTCAAATACGCAAAATACACAATATTAAAAAAATACAGAAATATAAATAACAGTTGTGATGACATATCAGACCCTTGTCTAAGCATAAACATTATGCTTAGTTACTAAAACAACTAGACAGTCTTTTGTGATGGTGTTTGAACAAATGAACTCCCCGTCTATTCAACATCCATTCACTTTTTATCACAGATATATCCCTTAATACCAATTCAAAGAGGCTGTGCTGTTGCTATTGAGCCATTGTTTCCACCGGGTCAAGAAAGGTCAAAGGTTAAAAGAGGACTGTGATAGTTGTGACACTGTTGCTGTTACAAGCATTACAATACAAACCAACTGCAACTTTACCTGCAGTTTTGGAAATTCAAACTTTAGAAGAACTTCAAACTTTTAAAAAAGTCCCTCATGGAGTTTTAGTAGGGTAAAAGTGTCCCTCTGACGCTTATTCTCAAACCTAATGACGACCCCTGAGAATGGTCACATCCAAGATTGTGTCCTACAGGTAGATGAAATCCGAACTCTCCTTTGCACTTTTCAATCTTGGAAATGCTTATCGCGCCACCATAAAATCCTTGAAGCGAAATTGAAAAAGAAATTAAACTGGCAGAATGATCTTTTTATTTTTTCTTAACTCATGAATGAAGGGTCGTTCATAGTCTCTGGAGCAAGAAGGAAGTGTGTTTGAAGAAAAAGGGGGATGGTGAGCCGGCATTAAGACATTCTCATCCCTGATGAACCTCTCCGCTGCCTTTTATTTTCTCTTCTCCTCACCCGAGCTCCAGCGTCCCGGTAAGCCGCTTGGAGAATCATTGAGAGGGTGAACGAGGAGCCAACACCGAGGGGATTAATTATTTCGATGTCTAGGACCGGTCTAGATTTACCAAACCACTCAGAGACACAAGCAAATCCTCTCACCTTTCTATGAGAACAACATACATGCAAACATTTCAATTCAATGTCCAAAGAGGAGCAGAGGATCATGGGAACAAACATTGAGTGTGTGAGTCAGGGCGAGACACCGTGGTCAGTTTATATCTGCTTAGCCTTGAAACTGGAGGAGAAAATCAATGCTACTGTTTGAATGAAGAACACAGGAGTACAAAGAAATCTATTCTGACCACAAACTGACCCCTGATGTCAAATAAATACAGGTGATCTAGTTCAATTAAAGTGAGTTTGCTCTCAAACACAAGAGTATATGGCTAACATGACCTGCCTAACTCTCATATGTTAGCAAACACGTTACGCTTAACTCAAGTCAAATTTATTTATATATACCGTAGAGTTTCTTTCACAATGTTGCATTGTTTTAAAGTGGCTTTACATGAAAGAAAAAGAAAGTTACCAAATATACAATATATGGAGAAAAATGGTAATATTGCACATTTTATTGTCCTCATAAATAGATTATAATCTAGTAAAACAGTGTTGGGTGGTTTCTCGGACAGGGCTTATCCTACTCCCAGACTAAAATGCATGTTTAAGCCGCCTTAATTTAAAAACATCTTCCACTGACATATCTTAACACACATCAGTGCCATTGTTTTGTCCCAAAATGCACACCAGTAGTGTTTTTTGTGAGGTTTGTTTGTTAAAACTTCTTAAATGTCCTAATATAACTAGGGCCTAGTCCTGAATTAATCTAAACCCTGTCCGGGAAACTGCCCCTGAATGTTTTTCACTATGGGACATTCAGTCAGTTGATATGAAAATAATAGATGTGTTTTTAAACTAGATGTGGCTTTTCATTTTACATGGAAATGACCCTTAAAAAATATAAAAAAATACAATTATATTAGAGCAGGACTTTGTCATTACATAACGAAATTTGCAATAATACCATGAACAGCAGCATGTTGTTTATGGTAAAAAAACACAGCTTTTTAACTTAAACATTCTGACATTAAGTAAAAAATTTAATTTAAATGTTTAAATATTTAAAAGTTTTGAAATTAATTTGTAAACGTTTTTTTCACATTAAATTTTTCCCTTCAACTGAAAAAAGTTTTTTCTTTTTTTTCATATTTTTTAGTCAAGCAGCTTTCACTTTTTACAGCGTGTAGCAACATCATTAAGTGCACCAAACAACAACACTAAGCAAGCCAACAGGGTGGCAGCAACAAAAGAGCAAAACTCAGATACCACATTAGGGGCTTCTTTGGTTGAATAAAATATAGTAATGAGTTACAATTACACTTTGGATTAAAAATGTTGGGTCTGATTTCAAGGAGAATGTCAAGTAGCCACTGTGCATGGTTGTCTTCGGAAGTGCTTTATTACATTTTTAGGAACTTTTCCGCATTTTAAGATAGGCCATTCACACTATGGGCTTTTACGGACAGCGATGCCGACTTCTTTTAATTAAAAGTCGCTACAGCTGGTTGCCAAATGATGCTAGATGATGTCATACAGGTGAATCCATTCATCTACCTACTCATTCTCATTAAAAGCATATAAATGTTGAAAAGTTGTGCAATATATACACCAAAGTCCAATTGTGCATGCATATGATACGCCAGTCCTTCCTGTTCACTTCATACCACACATCTTTTTGTGTCATTTTATGTATTGGTTTCTATTTTTTACCATTGTCTCTTGGGACTGGGGTTGAAGCAACTTTCTGTTACATTTCAGACATCCCAACCAAAACTCCAATTCTAACCCCAATTAAAAAAAATTGACATATCAAGTCGCAGGAACCTAGACAAGGTTTGTCCAATTAAGAAGTTGAAAGATTTTTTCTTACATGACTGAAGAAAGTCTCAAAATGGGTGTGGATGTCATTAACACGAAAGACAAAATCATTAAATTGGCAACACTGTTTACGGTTGATAACGAAAGCAATAACTATAAAGATAATCATTCAGAATTTAAAAGAATAGCTTAGTTTACAACAATAACCAAATGTTAGGATCACTTTCTGATTTTTATTTCCAGCTGATAAGCAATGAAACTTGACAGTCAATTAAAATCCATTTAAATTTAAGGGGTTCATGCATTTACAGCGGTCGTTTTTCATGATCCCATTTTACAAACTGTATTTAGTGTGTAATATTGCTGTTAGAGCATAAATAATACCTGCAAAATAAGTTCAATGCCAAGCAATATATTTTCTTTAACAGAATTCAGTTTTTAAGGACTACATAGAACGGCCGGTTTGGACTACAGCCCTCCCAGATATATGACGTCACTATAACAGTAATTTTGAGATTTTGACTAATCCCCACCCACAGGAATACCTCAGTCGTCAGCTAAGTCCACACTGGTGTGGACGCTAATAGTTGTCTTTTTTATAGACATGCTATTATTTCAACAACTTTTATATCTTTAATCCCAAAATATCTATAAACAGTGTGATTAACTCAAGACTTTATACGTTGACTTATTTTGTAGTTTCCACATTAATATGTAGATTTAAGTGCTATAATTTAGCAAGTAGTTTTAATTCTGTATTTGATTTAGTCTTTAGTTTTACAGATTTCTGTATGCAACTCTAAAAAATGTTGGCCCATGCGTTGGGTTAAAAATAACTCCCCCCAAAATGTTAACCTTTGACCCAACAATGAGTTCAAACAACCCGGCAGTTTAAGTTGAAACAACCCAGCATAGGTTAAATTGCAAGCCATAAAGTTGGGCTTGTCCCTTAATAATAGTGTATTAAACAAAACAGTCTGAAAACAACAATGGCCATCTCTTTAACTGTACATACCAAACAGCCTAATACACGTATGTGCATTAACAACAGAATTATATAATGTGCAGAACAAGGGTTCATCTCCTGTATTTTTTCAGTGTAAAAAACATTCCTGTGTCTCTCTCTGATTTAAGTGTCAGTGATGTGTCTGTGTGGAAGTCAGGGCCCTCGGCTGGGGCCCATTTCACAGTGCTAATGTATTTCACCCACCACAGTATGATCCACATCGCCGCAGGTAATCCATGTCAGCTGCCTCATTTACACCGGCCTGATACTGAGGACCAATCAAAACACTACATTCATGCGGTAAAACTGCACCCTGTCAGGCCAAAGCAACCACTTTTTATAACATGCCTTATTATTTTGTTAAAGATCAGGAAGCCTCTACATGTGCATGCTGATCACAACTGTTCCAACAGCAATAGGAGATTTCTCATTATATATTAACTATAGGCTACATTATGGTGCATAAGAAAAAACATTTGCACGATATGTTATTGGTGTTTTTAAGTGACTATTAATTAACTGTAGTGTAACAGTTATGACTTTAAAGTGTGTGTGTGTGTGTGTGTGTGTGTGTGTGTGTGTGTGTGTGTGTGTGTGTTTGTGTGTGCATATCTGCGTGTGTTTTGACACCGCCCCTTCCCAGCCTCTGCCCTGCTGTGCATTTAGAGCACAAATCTATTCTCCTAAATGCCTCCCTACTGCCAGAACCCAACACACACACACAGACTCACACACTTCTACCCTCCTCCACAGTCACTTGTCAGCTAAACCAGATGTCGCCTCATAATTGGCTGATGTGGGCACCCGGAAAGGCGAAGACATTACACACACACATAAGCTCACCTCCCCACCAACCTTACTCAGACACCCCTGTACTCCACCCACATCCCATCATCTCCCAAACCTAAACAACCCTCCTGCTCTAAAGCAAAAATAAATCCTCTCACACCGGCAATTATACAAGCCTGTATCGTTTCCCAACATCTCCGTAAGGAACCGATAATCAGGCCAGATCCCGCAAAACAATGGGATAAATACGGCAGTAGTTATGGGAGAGTGGGAGCAGGTCTGGTCTGTGGTTGCATTGGTGGATTACTCTCTGACACAGAAGATATGTCAGAAAGAGCATATCTAATCAGCATTCCTGAATCCGAGCCGGGGTGAGAAAATAGATCCCAGTCTTAGTATGACGGCCCCCCTGCTGTGCTACCTGTCAAAGCCAATATTTCTCCTTCAGCTACTCACAACAAGACCACATTTACTTCCTTTCATTTATTTCCCATCAATGAACTCAAGCACCTGCTTCATTTGATGCGATTGGAACTTGTTATAATGGAATCGAACACTGAATAAGGAAAATAAGGAAAAAGAATAATTCCAAAGTTATAGTGGACTTGGAAATTTTAATCTAAAACTATCTAAACTATAAATTCGATACATTTGGGAAAAGCGAAACGTTAGGCTGGAAAATTTGAGAATGCGGTGTGAGGTAAGATTCACGCAAACTCCTAAGCGGTGGCAAAATTTCATGATGTTTTGGCTGGATGTTCCTATAACTTGCCAGGGATTCACTCGCCCTGTGTTATGCAGTGAAAAAATCATTTGCATTTTTTTCTGCGAGTGTGAAGTATCAAAGGCGGGCCCCTGCTGAGCAGCGAATAGACAGAGCTGGCAGAGGCATGAATTTTTCAGCAGCACTCGCCCTCCCTTTCTCTCTTCTCTCTTTTCCTGTCGGTTCAGTCGATACGCTGCGTGGACGAGAAGTCCGGGCTGCATGTGAACTAGCCAAGCTGCATCCCCGGCATTCCATCGGCTTCTTAAACCGGTACCTGAATAACAAATTAAAAGTAGACGTGTAAATACAGATCTTGTGAGTGTTTCTTCGACGTCCTTGGAAATGAGTATGGCAGCTGATAGTACATTTTCAAATCATCCATATGTTTACCTCTGTGTTACCGCTGGGGATACACAGTGTATGGTATTTTAAGACCATCCACATGATTTAACTCATTCAAATCCTACTCTTAAGAACTGAGTGAAGGAAATGTCTGGACTTTTGGAGACGTTTTGGGTTTTTAAGTGTTTTTTCATTGGTTATGTAAGAAAGACCAGTCATTAATTTCATCTGAATACATCTGGACCTAAAGAGTAAATAGAGGCGATGCAAGATATGAAGCAAATGAGAGAACATGCTGTTCAGCTCTCTTCTTTGTTTTAAATAAGGTAATTTACATTGCAAAATCCTAACTAACATGGTATCATCAAGGGTTTATATTTTAAAATGTGTTAAAAGTCCCTTACAGCATAGCTTTATAGATTAAGAGTCCTGAAGGGCAACATAAAAAAATCTAAAAAATAAAGACATGTTTATAATTATATAAAAATTAGTAAATAAGTAAATAAATAAATACAAACAAACAAACATTTATAAAAAAGAGATAAATAAAACTGCATGATGCAATACAAATTAAAAACATTACAACCAATAATATTTATTATTATTATTTAATTAATTATTATTTAATTTATCATTATTATAATTTTTATAGCTTTTAATATTATTATTATTATAACTGTTATTATTATTATTATTATTACTTTATTATTATTATTATTATAACATTTATTATTATTATTATTATTATTATTTGTTTAGTGTTATGTTTTTTATTATGTTTACTACTATGTTTAATATTATAGCTTTTATTTATTTTTTGCTATTATTATTATCATCCTCATAATCATCATCATTATGGCTGTTATTATTATGTTGCATTTTTAATAACCATTTGAGCAACCACTGTGCTCAATAAACCTTAAATATTAATACAATAAAAGCCTAAATCAAATAAACAAAAAACACACTTAGAATTATTGATATTATACAATTTAAGCACATATATTTATACATCTATAAAATATTTTTATGTATAAAATGTAAATAGGTGATTACATCACAAGTAAATAAGTGAACACAAGCAAATACATACAAGGATTACGCGCAACTGCTAAAAACCACATGTTTTATATGAAAATGTGAAGTAATGTGCATTTGAAGTGCTCAGGTCATAAATGAATGATCATTGATATGGGAGTGTTTATGTTCATGCATACGTTATTCATCTGCAAATGCACCATACAGTTATTTTGAGCACAACTAATGTCTTTAGGGGATCATGCTTGATCCAGCAGCCGTCTTCCTGTTTTCTAATCAACTGTTTTCAGCACTGCTATCAATTTGCAAATAACGTATTGCCGCACAAGTCTGGCAGGTGAGCTCAAAGACATTTCCATATTTTTAACTTCAGCACGGAAGCGTGCAAATTCCCATGCCTGCATATATTGTTATGCTGAGCAAAACTCTATGTAGTGCCATTTCAGTCGAGCCTATTTATTACAGCAAATAATTGAATGGTTCTGTTTAAAAAGCGTCTGTGACTTATGCTGTTAAAAAAATGAAAGACTCCATACCAGAATTGCATGTCAATGTCACGTAGCTCGGAAAAAAATGCATTCAAATGGAAAGTCCTATTAGGAGACAACATCACTGTTTTTCAGACACTGTTATTATTGTCTGTCCTCCACTATTTTAGGGGCCAAAAATGTGTATTATGCAGTATTATGCCCAATATTATTGAGGCATCTCTTAGTAAAGCATGCCAGCTCCTGATAACTCTATTTAGTAAGCGTGTTAGCAAGCATAACAGTAATAATCCAAAAATTGAATGTCTTCTTTTTCCATTAAAAATCATGGGAATGCATTAAATGACCAAGTTAGTGCTGGAAAATGATACTCGACCAGTCCCTGCATCCCAAGAAATTAAATTTCATTGCATGGTTGCTTTGACACATCAGATTAAAATCAACATGTCTACTCGCCTAACCGTGCCATGGTTGAGCTGCGGTGTGTGTGGTTGGTTATAGGCCATGTATCACCTTAAGCACATGGTTACAGATAGTGCTTGACGATGTGTTCGAAGGAGCCCATAAACCTTACAGTGATGGAGTGAAACATGAAAGAAAAAGAGCCACTTAAGATACGAATCTTCCATATCCTCTCGGGCAGCACTTATATCTGCCATTATCAACTTCTAATAGAGCCATCAACACTATCTCAGTGAGAAGAAATGTCATTTAGGTGTGTTTAGAATCACATTAGGGTACACAGTAAAGGTGTAAGCATTAGGATTGTATGAACGCCTGTCTCCCGTGTGCTATTCCAGTAGTATTTACAACCCCTGGAGGCCTAACAAATGATGATAGGACTCAATGTTTTAGGACCCTTATGGGCCATACTGTCACCAGGGAAGCTTGACCTGCCTGGTGCTGATAAGAGTTTGCAAAACTGTGAAGAAATGTTGCTCTCCAAAGCAGCGGGAACTCGAAAATTGTCAAACTGAGCAAACTTTGAATCCTGTTTGCAAATATTTGCAATTGGACAAGCTATCTTTGCTCCCTTTATACACTCAATATAAAATTCTATAAATTATTTTTAATCCAGCGTTGGGTCAAAAAGGGAGAAACCCAGGCATTAAGTAAATTATCCCAGAAAATGTGGATTAAAACAACCTAGGATTTTGAAAGTTTATTAGGAAGTTACAACCCAAGAGGCTGAGTTTCATCTCTTTTTGACCCAACGCTGGATTGAAAACAGCCCACATTTTTAGAGTGTACACTATAAATTTCTGTGTTATTTTTGAATCGGCATTGGGACAAAAAGGGAGAAACCCAGCCATTGGGTAAATTATCCAAGAAAATTTTTATGTTGGACCCAACAATGGGTTTAAACAACCCAGCGTAGGTTAATTTACTACCCAACAGGTTGGGATCATATATTTTTGACCCAATGCAGAGTTGAAAATAACCTAGAAAATAGGAGTTGACCTTTATATTTGGTTAACGGTTTTATGCAGAGCTATTTATACTAAAAATGCCATGCTGTTTGTAATATTTCTGGATGGGTAAAATATGGACAAACCCTACTGTGGCCGAGAAGTGCAAAACAAAACAACAAATTCTAAATTAAAACACAAATGCAAATCTAAAAACCAAAATACAAGAAAAAAACAACAACAACAAATCTAGTGCAAATAAAATAAAAAATCATAAAACAAAATAACAAATCAAAAAACTAAATAACAAGTCTGAAAATACAACAACAAAATCTACAAACTGGAAAAGGTAGGTATATTGCGTGAATGGAATTGTTACTGCTGATTGGACGACACCTCTGTCAATCAAAATGCTGAAAATCAAGCTCACACACTACTTGCTTTACTAACGCTTCATACTCGTTCTATTTCGTGTAATTATAAATACGATATATAATACAGCCTATAATAATACCTGCAATCAGATGTCTGTCTCACTTTACATGTTCAACACCACGGGCACGTTCAAGATCAAACTGGTGCGCAATGTTTTGCTACAGTTTCTGGGTTGAACGACATGTTTCTTGAAAACGGTGTTGACTTCTCGGCTGCCATAGTTTTGCGTCATCAGAACAGGGTGTTCAATGCACCACTGTTAATGTTGGGGCTAAAACGCAGCCCACGTAAAGCAAGCAGATAAATGAATGATACGCATTTGCGGCCACCTGGACATAAGACCTAGGGGGTATTATATTTATTTTATTTTATTTTATTTTATTTTAATTTAATTTAATTTAATTTAATTTAATTTAATTTAATTTAATTTAATTTAATTTAATTTAATTTAATTTAATTTAATTTAATTTAATTTATTTTATTTAGAGGATCACAATGTGCTTATTATTACAATCAAAATAGCAAATTAAAGGAAGAAGAAAAAACAACAATATAGGTGATATTTTAAAATAAATCAATAAAAGAAAAGGATTTTAAAATTGTATAGATTCGTTTTGTCTTTTATTTCTAAAATTTTTATGGAGCGGTTTCCCAGACAGGGATTAGACTATTCCTAGACTAAAATAAATGTAAGAGCTGTCCAAACCGGAAACAACTTGCACTGACATATCCTAAAATACATCAGTGCCCTTTTGTTTTGCTTCAAAATGCACACAAGTAGTTTTTAGTAAGGCATGTTTGTTAAAACGAGTTATATCTCATAATTAAACTAAGGTCTAGTCCTGGCTTAAGCTAATCCCTGTCTGGGAAACCACCCATAAGAGTCTTAACATAATGCCTTAGTTCTGTTCTAAATAATATGATGTTAGGTTTGTTCAAGTTACAATAAATCACCCTCAGTATATTGTTAAAATCATGTATGGCTTTCAGATTTTTCTGTCACTGTTGAAGGACATAAAATGTCCGGATAATATGACCTCTGCCTGCAACGTCCATTGACACAAGGTAAATTGTTTTCTGTCACGTCTCTTTTAAAACTTGGATATTTTTGCTCATGAACTGCAGAATGATGGCTAAATTTGACCCCTAACATGTGCACACTTTACCTTCAGTGTATCTTGATTGACAGAGGTGTCGTCCAATCAGCAGTAACCATTCCATTCACACAATATACCTACATTTTCCGGTTTGTCGATTTGTTGTTGGGTTTTAGAATTTGTTATTTTTTTCTGGCTTGTTATTTTTTCACTGGATTTGTCGTAGTGTTTCTTGACATAGCATTTTGTTTTTAGATTTGCCAATTTGTTGTTTTGATTTTAGTTTTTTTTTTTTTGCATTTCTCGCCCACCGTACAAACCCACACTTAAAAAAATGCTACTTTTTTTAAACCTATAATGGGGTCAAATGTGAAAAATCCCAACCGTTGGGTTATAAATAACCCTATGGTAGGATGTTTTTACCCATCTATGGGTTGACACAGTCCAGAATTTGCATTGAAGTAAAGGCTGAGTTTGTCTCGTTTTTGACCCAACGCTGGGTTGAAAATAATTCAGCATAAACCAGAGTGGGTTTGTCCATCTTTTACCCAGCCATGAGTTAAAACAATCTAGCAATGCATTTAGTATATACATTTATTTATATCATGCATGTTTACTGGGACACACAACATTTGCAGTGCTGTATTGTTCAATCAATTGAGCTACAGGAATTGTTTGGAGTTTGCAGCCTTGAGCACATCACATTTTAGATGAATGCTGTTCTAGTATTCACAGTTAGCTTTGGCCTTCACTGTGAATGCTACAACATTCAAAGAAAATAAACACGCAAAGCAAGATTTTCATATACGGTCCTTTAATAACCCTCTATACTCTGTTGTCCTTCACAGTTGCATTTACTTCATTTCCACTGAGCTTTGCATGATCACCAGGAAAATAATAAATATTCTCCACAAATAATAGAAAAACATTTGATTTTATAATGTATGAGGCAATAATGCAGCTCTAATTCCTGTGCACATTTTGATCGGCCTTGATATCCGCCAGCTGAATGTCAGACTAATGCAATAGCAATGTCTGTCAGAAACTAGACTGGCCTTTCACCACCAAAAAATGTCAAGTGCAAGTGGCAGCTGAGATTGTCTGGGAGATGATGAGTGTCTGTGGGTTGGTGATGGGGGTTTGTGTTTGCTCAGGGAACCAGGAAGAAATCTCATCATGCCATATTGACCTATTGGGACTGTATTTACATTACTTGGTCTAAATTTTCCACATTCAGCCTGATTGGTTGCTATATTTAAAAAAGTGAGAGAAAAATCAGAAAGGAAATTCACCCTTCGTGGTGAGATTCAATCAAACTTGCAGTAGGTTTGACAGTTCTCTGTCACCCGTTTCAAATATTTATAGACCTCATTTAAAAAGAGAAGGAATTGGGGAAAAGTTTATTTTTTGTTACTTATACAATGTAATAATGGTTGCATATTCTACAATAAACAAATATCTACTTGTATAATAAAGCAAATTTCTCTAATTTCCTGAAACTCAAGCAAGCAAATTCAATGGGATTGCCCGATTCTCCACTGAGCCTATGAATGTGATGGTGACCTTAGCAAGCTACTGAGCACCTGTTTGTCGTTCTACATAATGATTTTTGACAAAGAGAACAATGACAAAGGACAGTCATCCTCTGAACAATGCCTGTTGTGCTCTTTTCAGCGTAAAAGCCAAAGGGATCGTGGGGAGGGTTGCTTGTCCCACACAAGTGAATCACACAAGGCTCCCAGGACCGGATCAAAAGGAGCGGGTGGTGCTCTGGTCCAAACTGTGTCCCTTTGTGTCTGATAGATGCAGAGGTGAAACCAGAGGCAATGCAAATGCAGTCACCTGAAGATGCACTTTTATCAACGTGACACATATCAATAAAATGTACAACACTATTTTAGGTTTTAATGCCAATGATGTGACACAAACCATGAAATTGTAAATAAAAAAATATTTTCTACATTATGTTATATTGAATGTTATTCTGTTATTATTTAGTGTGTTAATATTGTTTTTTGCATTTATTAATTATAAATGGTCAATATTTTTTGCCTAGAAAAGTGAACATGCTATTTATAATCATTTATGTTACTGGGTTAAATACATTTTCTGTATGGGGTACAATGTAGACAAAAGTTACAGTACAATTCAAATTAAAAATGACCAATGAAGTTAGAAAAATGAAGTATAAAAAGATTAAACAACATAAACAGCACCATTTAACAAGCTTATATTATTTTATGAAAAAAAAAAGATTTGCACATGGACTCTAAATAAACCCTTTGAGCAAACCAATTTACTAAAATAAATGAAATTTCAAAAAGCTTAATACAAGAGGAAATAAATGTTTCATAATAATGTTATAGGTAAAGCTACTGTTTAAAAGCAAATGAGCTTCAAGCAACCAAAAAATGAAAAGTTCCTACGTCAAAAATAAGATAATGATATTAACCGAATGCTCTCAACAATTATTACACAGCACTTATAAAATGCTCGATTCTGATTGGCCAGTCGCGACATTCCAAGGTTATTCCGAGATAACAATGCCTGACACAGTAGATCAACTTAATAACATCTTTAACAATAACATCTTAATAACATCTTAAATAATGAATTGACTGTAGTTACACAATGGATTAATGCTAATAGATTGGTCATCAATTAAAAAAATACAAAATGTATAGTATAGTATAGTATAGTTGGGTCAAAACATTTTCTAAAAATGGCATCCACATTACAGTTGTTATCTGGAGATACTTTGATTAAACAAGTAAATGAAACTAAATTACTAGGTGTAATTGTTGATAGGAAGCTGTCTTGGAACAGTCAAATAAACCAAATTGTACAAAATTGGTTTATAAGTATGGCCATTATTAGACACTCTAGGAAGTTCATTCCTTGTTGGACAAAAAAGCAACTGATTCAGTCGTTAGTGTTTCCTCGTTTGGATTTTGTTGTTTGGTCAAATACAAGTGAAAACAATTTACACAGACTTCAGGTTTCTAAAAATAAGCAGCCCAAAATGTTTTGTGTGTGACTGCATGATAGTTTGGCTTGGTTAACTGTAAAATTTAGACTTGAGTATTTATTAGTAAAATTTATGAGAAAAATCATCGTATCAAAAACTCCAAAACTATTTATAGAAGGTTGTTCTTTTTTCTCTGATACACATAATTATTGCACCAGACAAACAGGTGAGATGTGATGTGTGGTGCCTTTATGTAGAACTATAACCAAATACAGCAGCCAGTGTTTTATCAAGCTATGGTGGCATGGAACTCATTACCAGGATTTTTGTTTTTTGTTGCTGGAAATAATAAAAAATGCTTTAAAAATCACTTGTTTACACAGTGATTACAGATAATTGTGTATTTTAATTTTTATAAAGATAGATGATCAAACTAATGATTTAGTTTTGTATGTAGATATAGAATATTGTAGTGTATAATGATACTAGAAAATGAGCTGTTTTGAGTTTTCCTTTTCTTTGACATTGAGCTGCTATGAACTTTTGTATGTCTTGTAAATTATTATTGTGTGTGCAGTTATGTGAATGGTATAAAAAATATAAGTAAAACATGTAATGAATATTGAGGAAGAATAGCTGCTGTTGTTACAGTGGCTAATGGGGATCTTAATAAACAAACAAACAAACAAACAAACACTAATAACAAGTGGTAACCTGGATGCTGCGAGTCATATTGACAGGTACAGTGTAACATTACACAAAAATTAATATAAATATGTCTTTTAATAACATATATGACATTATATTTACATCAAATAGCGTGTTCATGACATTTGAACGTCTTGTCTTAAAAGTAAACCAAAAGTAAACAGGTTTTCTTAGCAGAAGGTTGGCATTCATCTAAAATGTCCAGCCCAGTCTCACGAAATTTCGTTATATAGTCACGTATTTTTTGATTCTTTTTTCGTGATATTGTCACGAATTTCCACATGTTTTTTTTTGTGATCGTATAACGAATTCCTGTTTTCGTGTGATTATCACGTATTAATTACTCAACTGCTTTTCCCTATTTTCTTACCATTGTCATAAAAGGACATCCCTAACCAAACCCAACTCTAACCCTAACGCCAGGCGACATATAAAAAAAATAAATCAGAAAAATAGTTTAAACCAATATATAAAGTGACATTCTAATGCAAGCACCAAATATAACCCTAAACTGAAGCGACAATGGTTTAAAAATAGGAAAAAGCAGTTGAGTAACCAATAAGTGATAATCACACGAAAACAGCCAATTCGTTATACAATCATGAAAAAACGCGTAATTCGTGACAATATCACAAACATTGTGTGATGTCTGAGCAAATAAAATATTTCAAATCAATATGAAATGTTCCTTACCTTACTTATGAGGTAATTAGCCATGTAATAAGCAAGATAATGTACAGGTAGCCGGTTCTTATTGCAAATAAAGCGTCTTCAGTGTGATCACACTGTCAGGGCTTTTTTAACAACTTGCTGACATTATTCCTTATGTATCATCAAATACTTTCACGTCAAATTTTCTTAATCCTGGCCTCAGGCCAGACAGGAATATTTGAAATTAAAATGTTTTTAGGCAGAATCCATAAAGGGTCTGGTAAAAAATGCTCATTTACAAGAAAACATGTCAGACACACTTAAAAGGGTATTGCATCTGAGTTCTTCGAATGTTGCTAAGCTAGTTAAAATCAATGGCCTTACAATTGTTCACTGAGTTGGTTAGTAATGTAAAACAAAACCGACACCAGCTAACATTTCAAATGTCCACAGCTCAAATATCACTGGTCAGTTTGACAGATGGACCTTCAGGCAGAATTGTCTTCAAGACCCTGACAGTACAGGCAAAATAATGTCAAACTCCAACATTATCTGCCAGTTCTGATAGCAGGTGCACATAAATCTTATTCCAAATAACCAACTCAGCTTACGGTCATTCTTATGGTTAGATCTTCCGATCATCTCTCTTTCTCTCTCTCTCTTGTGTCTTTCCACAAAGGGACGTAATGGAAGCGAGCATTGCTGTTCTATATTGATCACAGTTAGTCAGGTAGGGCTGTCAGTGGAAGGCAGCGAGCTCTCTAGCCGATGACATGCTAGAGATAGAGCTAAAGTGACAGTCACAGGTATCTTCAATAGAGAGAGAGGGTGAGCTGGATTTGGGATGTCGGGCCAGAATGACAGTCACAACCATATTCAGCACCCAGGTTGTCTCAATACAGCTTTTAGCTGTAGGTAGATCAAAGCCCAGACACCCATTGATTTCCAATAGGGATGCACTGGCAAATGTAATTGTACTATCTTAGAGTTTTGGCATAGGGTGTTTTTGATAGCTGCAATCAATATGTGTACTTTTACAATGAATACATCAACATGTCATGGCTGGAAGAATATATCACCCCTTTAAACCTATTCTTTATGTGAAGAGCTAATTTACCTTGTTAATTTATTAGTGGTGACTTGAATAACTCTTAACTTCTGTAGACTGATTACTGTTATAACTTCTGTAAGTCTAATCATTCTTTAAGGTCTTGTTACTTTTCTAGGTGGATGAACATTTGGTTAGGTGTGCCTGGAGTCATTCCTATGGGTGGATGTTGCTCAACGAAAACACTTTCTTGTGGATTATTGTGTTGTATCCCTACTGTATCAGTCTCACATGAATATTGTGCAAAACTAATCAGATTCATAAGGATGACATGCTGATGGATCTGAGTTATTGAATATAACTTTCACAAACAAAGTTGGTATGAAATTCTGTTACAGTATGCATCTCAAGTCAACGCACATGGATGTACTTTATTTTACTTTATTTATTTATAAGGACAACACACATTAATCAACATTACTGTAAATGCAACTGCAGTCCTTTGTTACAAATGCAATGTTACGTTTCTACACACGCAACACTGTTCTTCAGTCGAAAAGAAATTACGTTTTTTTGAGGAAAACATTCCAGGATTTTTCTCGTACACTTTAGTGGACCTCAATGGGTTAAATGTCCAAATAGCAGTTTCAATGTAGCTTCAAAGGGCTCTAAATGATCCCAACCGAACCGAGGCATAAGGGTCTAGGTAGCAAAACGATCATCATTTTAATTGACTGATACCAATTATTGGCTGATGTAATTTAGCATTATTTTACAGGCAGAAAAGTTTTTTCTGCTGAGAGGGTTGAGCATCTCTATTCCTCTGTTGCATTGATATCTGAATATCTGTCTGTCATGCATAACAGTGGTGTGACAGAGGAAAGAAAATCAGCTGTTTTGTTTTGCATGGATAGCTGTCACGCTGATATAGCTGTCTACATCTGACAGCTCAGTGTGAGCTACAGTGCAAATATCAGTTGGGTCAATTCTTACTATGAAACCAATTAACCTCAGTCTGAGTCCACTGCCACCCTCAATATAAACTAGTTCTTCTTTATGATTTGTGACAGTCTGTTCAAAAGAGTCACATATTATATTACTCTTATATCTGAAATAAAGACACATCTGTTGATTAAGTTTTCAGAGTTTATTGACTGACAAATAACTGGCAAATAAGTGTTATGAATGCATTAATGGGATAGTGCACGCAAAACATGTCATAATTTCTTCATCTTAATGTTGTTTTACACCTGTATGAGTTTCTTTATTTTGCAACACATATAAAATAGATATTGATAAATAATGGCAGACACACAGAATGACTTCCATACAGGCAGTATTTGATTTTTCTACTATGGACATCAATGAGTCCTGTCAACTGTGTTACCATCATTTATCAAAATATCTTCTTATGTGTTCAGCAGAATAAAGGAACTCAGGTTTAAAAGAACAACTTTATGTTAATCAGTTTAAAAAAAGGCTGAAATGTTAAAGGAATAGTTAAATAATAACGTATGTATATGTGTATGTATATGTGATTGATAATCAAAAATGTTGGCACGTTGTTAACTATACAAATCTCATTGGTTCTTGCAGGTCTCGTAACTAGTGAACCAATGAGATGTAGAGTGGCTCACATTCTGTCATATTTGAGTTATATTAGCACTAATGTTTGTTTGTTTCTGTTTTATTTTCATTAAATAATTTCAAAATATCAAATGTTTTCTCTCAGAAACATTTTGTTTCACTGGATATAACATTTGCATGGTAAAGCTTCTCTGAGAATGCATTTATTACCAGTACAGAGTATATTGAACCATCTGTTTGTATTTTCCCAACCCCTTGATGATGTGGGTCAGACATCAGTAAAATATTAATCAATATGATTGTTTTTTTTATTTTAGATGAGAGAAATATTTGTGTGAATGTGAAAAAAGAGACAAAGTTTTTGGGAGACAACATGCTGTAGGAAATCTGTGAATTTAAAAGCACTTATACCCAACAAATAGAGAAGGGATGGCTCTTCAAAGAATATAAAATATTCATTTTATATTAATTTTTGTGTGTGCATTTATAGGGAAGAAACGTTATGAAATGTTATGGATGTAATATGATGGACCTGACAATTCTTAAACTGAATTACAGGAAAAAATGCGTTAAAACTATGACAGAAACCATTCATGGGTATTTATACCACCTAATATTGACACTTGAGATATCAGTTTGGGTAAAAACTTTGGGGTAAAAAACTATGGTTATCACAAATTATCCATGGTTTTGCTAAAGTCTCCATAGTTTAATTATGGTTTTTGTATTGAAACCTGCCTCTCAGCAGCATCGGTCATCTTTTCTGCTGTTGATATATATCAGCATAGAGAGACTGAATTAGGCAGATATGAGATTACATTGAGTGAAAATCCTGACTCTTCTCTTCCTTTCAGGACTCTCAATTCTTCATAGTTTCATCTTAATGAAGCTAAGATATGTGTAGCTCAATCTTATTGAGTTTCCATTCAGTCCTGAAGGCCAGTGTGCGTCCTTGACTTTGCCATTAAAAACCAAGTAGGTTTGCCGATTGTAGACAAAGAACCGTATCACAATGATAAGAGTTTTGAAAAGGGGGCAGAAAACAAGAATAAAATTGCATTTTATTGTGTTAAAGGTAATTAAAAATCTTTGTGAATTTAGAGACAATGAAGAAATTTGAGAGCAACATTCCAACAAATTGAAAAGTATTGAGACCAATTAGCTGGGTTAAATAATAGATATTAAACTCACAATATTCAGTAAAATGGCTTGCATGGTTTAGCAAAATGACTATACTCTTCATATAAAAGACATTTTTGCTAAACACACTCCTCCTCAAGCCCTTATAAAATTTGTACAGAGGCTATGTTTTGGCCTCGACACGCTGACTACAGGATCAAGTTCATGTCGAGAAATATAAATTTTTCAAAACATTGCAAAGATCAACAACACGCTCAAAAACATACAAGCATCGGCAGCTTTGCCTCATGGGGCCCACTGCTCGAGGATGCAAGGGTCTGAGGTTTCGGGCTGTTTGACACGCAGAAGAGCGAATCACAGTAAGCTGTGGAGACGCGGAGAGGCGGAGGTCAGCTCGAGCCCGCGGGCAAGCTCATTTGCATGCGTTTAGGGGCGGGACCTGATGGTGCTCTGTTGAGGGCATGCTCAACAGGACATTGTTTACATAATTGATGAAATATGATAATAATGCAAGCTGGCGTTGGCTTGGCAGGCTGGAGCAGCTCCCAAGGAGCCGGGCCTGGGTGAGCCTTAGGATCCGTGGCCGAAAGATATGGAGAAAGAGCAGGAAAGAGAGAGAGAGAGAGAGGCAGAGACTGAAGCCTGCAGCAGAGTTTTTTGGGAGGTCTTGACATTCCTCTAAAGACCACAGTGGCATCGCCAGTGGTGGCCTGTTTGCCTTTGTGTGGTTAATGTCATGAATATTTAACATAATGCTGTAAGGCACTCTCAAACTTATTTAGGTGCTGAGCCAATACAAACACAGGCTTGCAATGTACATATCCCACATCCAATTTATTGATTGTATAACTACTAATCCTCTCATAGACAAAATGTATTGGGTCCAATTTAATTTTACATTGTAGCAATGCAACTATCAAATTAAATAGGAACCTATCTTTGAAATCCAGTCTGAAGTCTTATAATTTAATTGTGCCAACTTCTACCCTGCCGACAACTCCAAAATGATAAATCCAACTATGGCTACGTCCAAAATTTTTAGATACCAAAGATCCAACTTTAGATCTAGCTCACTATGTCAGAGAAAAATTACTCAAAATGTTAACTCTGTTGTGAGTTACACAATGCAGATGAATTAGAAAACAGAATGCAGGAGATAAAGTGATGTAATATAGGTTTAGTGAATAATTTTAATTGCATTCAATGCTCAGTTTAGCTTTATCTACCCAGTCTCACGAAGTGTAAAAATCGTGCAATACATACGCCAAATTCCACTTTGGCGTGCATATGATATGCCAGTCCTTCCCATTCACTTAAACTGTGCATCTTTTTTTGTCGTTTTATTTATTGGTTTCTCAATTTTTTTCTGTTTTTAAACCATTTTCGCTTGGGTTTAGGGTTAGATTTTAGATTTGCTTAATGAGGTAATTTAATATACAGGTTTCTCCATGTTTTTGTCCATATTTAAGCCATGGTGGCTTGGAGTTGGGGTTAGAGTTGGGGTTTGGGTTAGGATATCATTTTTATATAACAAAAAGTTGTTCTAACCCTAAACCCAAGCGAAAATGGTAAAAAAAAGCTAAAAAAAAATTGAGAAACCAATAAATAAAACGACAAAAAAATATGCACCGTTTAAGTGAATTGGAAGGACTGGCGTATCATATGCACGACAAAGTGGAATTTGGCGTATGTATTGCACGATTTTTACACTTCGTGCTATTTATACGCAACTCCGTGAGACTGGGCTGGCTTTATTGATGGTCAGACTGGCTTTGCCAAACCTCGTCGATGGTCGGACTTACTTCGTCTAACTAGAAGCAGATTAAGCATGGTGGGATTATACCAAACACAGACAGTGGAAATGTACTGTTCATAACATTCTTGTGACGTTAATAAAAACCTTGAGATGGAGACCATTGGAAACCCATATCTACTTGTGAAGACAATACAGTGCCAACATAAGATTTAACAAAATATTAAGAAAAGTAAAGTTGACCAGAATAAATAGATAAAATCTATTGAAAAAAAATAAAATCTAAAGAAACTCAGATCCTACGATCTATCAGGAGGTTTAAAGTTTAATTTTAATCTTTGACATGACCTTGCACATTCAATATTAAAGATATCAAAGGTTATATTGAATGTTCTTTACATTATGTAGGATGGGATTTTTGTAGAAAACAGTAAATCACAAAAAATGACTTTGGCTGGGTTTTCACAGACTGGCTCACAAATACATAGTAAAACTATAAAGAACAAAATGCAGATATTTATTGGTTATATATGTGCATTTAATCGTTATTATATTGTATATTTCTTAAACATTCTGATTAGGATTTGCCCTTTGTTTACATTTTAAACAAATGTAAAAAAAATCCTACTTCTACATAAAAAATGTACCAATAGCGATGTCACTGTATTAACTGCATACTGAATTCTGATTGGTCTTGCATGTACTACCATTTCATTTTGGAAACTTAACCATCTACTTATTCTCTCTGTTGTCTACCCTGACACATACTGTACTCATGCACTCACTTTCTCTCTCCACACACACACTGGGTTATGTTGTCTGTGCCCTGCTCTCTTCACACCCGGGCATATGCTGCAGAAGAGTCTGGATCAATGCCACATGCTAGCCTGCTGCCCAATCTACACTCCCTGCTCTCTGCCACCTGTGTTCCCTCCCTCGACACTCGGCTCCAGGCTCCGTCTCTCTGACACACACCTGTGACTGGGAATGAGGATCCAGCTGAAGCTCTTCTCCACCTCCGGGCTGTCACTCATCCAGTTCTTTCACAACAGACGTTCTTTAGACAACCCCCATGAACCTACTCACAATCTCTTTAAATTAAGCAAATTTACATCCGCCTCCTGTCAGCTGCTGGAAAACAGCGGTAAACTAGGACAGTGGACTTTTTATAGGAAAACATTTACAATGTTTGGTACTGTAACACTTTAGGATTGGAAACACATATTCACAATTAGCTATAACATTTCCCTCAATAAACTCCTAATTTACTGCTTAATAATACTTAGTTAGGTAGTTGTTGTAGAGTTTAAGTGTAGGTATGTTATGTAGACTATGGTCATGCAAAATAAGGCATTAATAAGTGCTTTATAAGTATATATAAATAATATTACTTTTCTGAAGTAACGAGAGTTACTTTTCAGTTTAATTAATTCAATTTAAAAATTTAACCCAAGAAAAAGTAATGCAAAAGTAACTTAAAAGTAGCATAAGCATTACTTTCCATGAAAAGTAACTAAGTAACGCAATTAGTTACTTTTTTGAGGAGTAACTTAATATTGCAATGCATTATTTTAAAAGTAACTTTCCCCAACACTGGTGACGTGGTCGATTTTGTTGCTTATGGAGTTTAATAGAGCACCCACGAGAATGCCACTGTGTTTAAGGGAACTTCAAGAACCATGCAGAACGAGCTGTTGGACTGTATGTTGTCTATAGTGAGGTAAAACGTGCTTGTGCTATACTATTGAAGCTAAAAAATGTTCTGGCCTGTGATTAGACAACGTTACGTTTGTTTAGTCACATTAACCAAAAAGTCTTTGACAGAATATTTTTTAAGCAGGAAAAAGAAAAAATCTGAACGCCATTTTGACAGATTGCATTTACAACTTGTAATTTCTAGCCATGTCCTGTTGGTGGCAGTGTGTGATCTAATGCAGCACTGTCTCTAAACTCTCTCGCAATACTTTGATGTCATACGCTGATAGGTCTGCACAGTGCTGCTGAAGTTAAATACTACAGTGTAATGTAAGAGAGCGATATCATTCTCCAGAACAAAAGTAAAACTGTAACAAGACGTTGTCAGTCTGAGGTAAAGACACAAAATCTAATGACACTAGAGTCTGTATTTATCTGCCTTCATGCATTTATTAAACAAAATTTCAGATACATAGTGCCATGAGTTTAGTTCAATTTAGATTTTTTACACGTATGTTGATATTTTAATTGCAATAGTATTTTGTAATTTGATTTGTTTCATGTTTTCCTGTTCAACACAAAGTATGCATGTTCATGTGACTTTAAGAACCATGCAGATGCACGGTCTCTGTTCATCTGTTCTCTTCACAAATAAATAAACACATTTTGACTTGTATGCTCGTCTTGTAAGTTCATGATTAGAAACATGAACGAATACAATTATTATCATTAAAACATGAAATGGCGAATAATAATTGACTATGACTGAATCTTTACAATGCTGCTTGTAAAAAAATGATGGAGATTGAAAAAGTCTAACACAACCTCTGGTGTGTGCGTGCGTGCGTGCGTGCGTGCGTGCGTGCGTGCATGCGTGCGTGCGTGTGTGTGTGTGTGTGTGTGTGTGTGTGTTTGAATGATCACCTTATTAAGTTCATTACTGATAAAAACCCACATTATACTCAGATTCACAGATTCAAGGTACATTTATTTCATGATTTAATAGTTGACCTCAACAGTAACATTTTTAGCATTTTAGCTAAGCAGTTATGATACATGGTCACTTGATAAATGGCTAATAACAGTCCTGCATAACTGCAGTAAAGGTTTGATTTAGAGTTTGTTTGTAAACCCCCCCCCCCCCCCCGCCACTACAAACTGAATGGATGGTCACGACTGTGTTAGGGGCCATGGGTGGCGGTGGCTCAAGTGCATCATCGAGCACTTCCAAGTACTCCCAAAAGTGCTGTTCCGCCATAAAATATAGTTCCTCTTTTAAATCCGCTTAGAAAAGCGCTACGTTTTATTTTGTACCACCAAACTTGCTCGTATAACTACTCGTCTTAAATAGGAAAAACGTTGATGTGTTTGGCCACTTCTAACTTTATCTCTGAGTGGTACCATTGAATGAATGGGGCTAAGCTAAATGCTATCGAAGTGTCGCAGTGCGCCCCAGCGCTTACGTGCACGCACTAAGATGATAGAGGGATGTATCAACTCTTCTTAGTTAAGGTAATAACATATTTTAATATTGAAAATGAGTAGACTATTCCTTCAATGATCTAACTCTGCAATTCTACATAGTTTACAGTGTTTCTGGCATGTTAGCAATACATTTGTAACATTTATAATGTTTTTAGAAACAATTTTCAAGATTTACTTTATACTGTAGATACTTTAAAGGGATATTCACCCAAAAATGAAACTTTTGTCATCATTTACTCACCATTTTTTTCAAACAGATTTTAGATTCTTTCCTAATAAAGAAAATGCTTTGAAAAAATCAGTAGCTCAACAAAGGGCAACTTTAATGTAGTCCATACAGTTCATGCACTGATTTTTAAGGAACAGTACAGAATAAAATAGTTGGCAAAGATCACTTGTGATATGCATATTTAAGTGTTTCATATCAAGACATGTTGGGGTGAACAGCGCTGATGCTCGTGTGTGGTTCATACAAAGTAAATTAGCACAAAGGTCATATGGACCAATTTTACAAGCTATTAATGGTGCCGTTTGGAGTTTAAAATGCCCCAGTAGGCCTATATTCTTTCATTTACATTTTGTGTTTTGTTGACATAAGAAAGTCAAGTGGATATGCAACTATATGAGGATGAGTAAATTATGATAATATTTTTGTGTCAACTGTTCAGACCAAATGCATGTAAAACATCCAAAGGTCAGAGAACAAAAAGCTTTCAAGAGATTTATCACACTAGAGAGAGGGAAAACCGATCTTTTCATGATGTTTAAATGAATGCTAAAATCGATGGTCAGGTCAAGCTACAAGATACAATTCAATGCTCATCAGAAGTACAGAGTTCTTGTAACAAGTGAATGTTTTGGCACTAGAACCACAATCGTTTTGTACACAAGAGAAATGAAATGACTTTGTGATAATCCTCAGTCCCACTGACCCAAAGGGATTGAAAGCAGATCTGTTGTGTGTATGTGTGTGAGCATTCATCTCTTCCTGTTCATTTCTGATGGTGCATTATCATTCACAGAACATCATGGAGCAGGATACAGATAGAGCGCTGGGGATTAATGATGACCTTATTGAACATCATCTTGATGGATTTACATGGCCTAAAAATACCTGCAAGCAATGATTCACCCTGATAAACAAAACTCTTAAGGAATAGGGAACATTTTACAGATAGCATCTCAGCATTTACTCAGAATGATTTGAATGAACGAATATCATGAGACTGTTATCACAAATAACAACTTGTTTAGAGACCCTTAACGGCCGTTCAATAAAATAACCTAAATGGACATCTATTAACATTTGCTGCTACAAATATTGATTTACAGATAATGTGATTATGCATTAGAGATTAAGTATTAGTTATTGTTAATAATAATTGTGGGAGCTCCAATATGCCATTAAAAAATGCTGAGCTATTTTCAACCCAACATTGGGTCAAAAAGGGACGAGCCCAGACCCTTGGGTTGTAATTTAACCTAGGATGGGTTGTTTTAACCAATTGCTGGGTCTAATATAAACATTTTCTGGGTTAATTTAACCCAACAACTGGGCTGTTCCTTTTTTACCCAATGCTGGGTTGAAAAAAACAAGCATTTTTTAGAGTGTATATTTGTCCAGTGCCCTAAAATTATATAAATTGATTTTAGTATTTTTAATTATAAATCATAAAGTTCTATATTGTCACCCTGAAGTTTGTGGCCATTTTTTATGTATTTATAATGTAAACAAAAATACATTCATATGTAAAATCTATTTCTATTAGCAGTCAGGTGGAAGTACATTTTTAATAGTGACATAAAACATGTTTTTTAGCTGACACTAGCTAATAAAATAATAAGTCTCGTATACTGTAAAATCATGGAAATGATAAAAGATTTATATAAGTGTGTTAAAGAAACATCAGAAGTCTGTATTTTGTTTTGAGCCACACGCACTGTTCTGTCTGTTCACATGGCATTAACGTAATTGTGTCTAGATGTCATCTGTGTTGTTGATTTATCAGACCTCTCAATCTGGATGTCTCCAAATGTGGCTGCAGGTTTGCGTGCAAACAAGATACCCAAATGAAGAGCAACACTGATTGTAACCTGCTGACTTCCACAGAAGTCCCTGCACTGATATCTATTTAACCACATTCACACTCATTGCTTTGGACACATTTAAAAGTGATTCTTATAAATAATGATGTTTGAACAATTTTCAAAAGGATTAGTTTACTATTTGGGTAGAAATGAATGTACAAATGGCACAGATAATAACAAACTAAATAAATCATGAAATAATACAATAAATAGATTTTTCTGGCTTTAAGTCCATGTCTATACAAATTTGTCAATATATCTGCTGTGTACTCCTGTACTCTTTTGACTACACATAAATAAGTTTAAGATTGACAAATTTGAATTCAAACTTTATAAGCATTCTCTTTCAGAAAACAAACCATAAATATTGTTGACTCATCCTGCACCCATGCAATCAAATGATCTTTAGAATTCAATATCCACTCCATAGTACCATCCACCCCTGACTAGCAATAGTAGTTTAATCTCACTTTAATTTCAAACTAAAATGCATCTAAACAGGATTGCCGGAATTATTTAGATTTGATGAAGTATTTTATCCATAGCCTTTTTCTTCAGTTTTATTTGTTCCTGTAATAGGAAATAATCATATTTTAAGATCAGCAGAAAGGTACACATTTCCTATGAACTCCAAGAGCATAATAACATAATAATATTTGCCATCTATGGTCAGTGTGCTCTTAGAGCTGTCTTGATAAAAAAAAAAGACAGTGATGATTTTTGCCCTGAAGCAGTGACGTTCAGGTGAGTCATATTAATAAACTGATCATATCCTGGAGCTTTTAGCATTGCATGTCCCTGACTACATGTCTATATTTGTGAAGATGTTTTCTCATGTTGATATGAAACAATAATCATCTATGGGAAGCCGTTGTCTTTGTGGAGTTGTCTTTACTTAAGCAAACAAATAAACATCACATGAAATATTGCATTTTGTAGCAACTTTTAAAAACAATCAAAATCAGTTCATTTAACTTTTCAACCTTCAAAATCCATAAACTTAAAAATTCCAGTGTTATGAATTTAAAATTATCAGTACAAAGTGCCGTGAACAATACTCATAAGGCCTTGTGACTGAATATTTTGATTTCTTATCTTTTTGGTCAAAGAATAAGGACTGATGGGGAATTTAAATAAACATTAATAAAAATCATAGAGGTTTTAGTATTATTGTTTTTTTTAATATTATTTTGCGATGGATTTGCTATGCAGTTTCTTGTAATCAAGTTCATTCAATGACTTACACAAAGTCAGCCATGAACTACTGTGTTGTAATTTATAACCCTTGTGTTACAGTCAATTTCAATTCTAGGTATAAATATCCATTTTTAAAACCAACTAGGTTCAAATATAACTCATCTGGCTTTAAAGTGTAATTTTAACCTGCGTTCATGATTTAGACTTTCTGGTATTTAAGTTTGTTTGTATAAGGACAATAAACATAGACGAACTAAACAGTCATCCGATGCATGCATCATAGTGCTTAAGCTAATTTGCAACACTTTTCCCTAGAAGGGCCTTTTTAACTATAATAAAAACAACACAACAATCAAGAATAATTTAAAGGGAAATAAAGAAATAAAAAAGACATTTTAATTAAACATGAGTACAAGATTTTTGCTAAATTACCTATGATCTGGTAGCTTTTTAAAAAAATTGCCGCAGATTTTAGACAATCAGGTAATCAATTCAAAAATGTACCACCTTTTATTAAGAGAGCCATGTGAGAAAAGTATGTTTAACAGAATGCAAATTTTACCATTTCCACTAGAAGCCACTCTGGAAATCTGGAAAGTTGATGCACATTTTGCTTTAGTTATTTGACTGGCCCGTGGTCTCCAAAATGAACCAGTGCTGTTCCAAACTTCCCTAAAATACCCCAAAAAAGTCCCTCAAAAACATCCACTGCCCTAGTTAGGTTTTCCTAAGAGGCTCCTTTAATCCACCATCACCTGAGCCTTCGTCCATTATGTTGATAACATTGTCTATGTAGCATTTCCCCAAACCGAATCTGACCCAGCTGAGACACTGCTGATTTGGCACTGTTTTGTGTTGTGCCCTAAATGCCAAAATTTCATGCACTCACCTGGGGACAGCAAGGGAGACTTTGGCTTGAGCAACAAGTCTTCATTAGTTGATCTAAATCAACTAGTTTACAGTGTTGTCAGAACCCATGTGTTGTCTAAGCAAGACTGGCTTTAACCCATCTGCTTAGATGACGGGGCACGTCCCTAAACACGGGTGTGGAGTTTGGGGGTAACATTCGGCTGCCACCTGGCCCTCTATATACAATTATGTTCACAAACAACGTCAAATACACTTTGCCCACTAAATTTACAGTAATAAATGTAAATGTAAAAACACACTAATAAACAAAAATACTTGTGAAGACACTGTGCAATTAAACTACTATTGTCTATTATTAAGAAAATAAAGGGTTCTAACTTTTTTTATGCAAAGGTTATTAATGTTTGCTGGACTTTTAAATGTTAATACATTTTAATTCATAATAATCTTGACTTGACAAGCTGACTTGAGTTTGTGTAAATCCCACCACTGTAAACATCATCTTAATTTTCCACTTTGGCACAAGTGCAGCTATGGCACACAGGATCCAAAAAATAATCAAACCCCCTGGCACTGAATCTAGTTCAAGAGTAGTATCTCATTTCAATAAATAAGTATTCACAGTTACATTGCCAATGCATTCTGTCACTTTTTATCTCTATATAATGCACAGACGGGACGTTTCTTTCACAGCAAATTGAGCAGAATCCCTTGTCTGCATTATGTATGTACGCAGTCCTGAAACTGTCACCCGATAATTAGTGAAATGAAATTAACTTGCTTTCTACAGGGAAAATGCATTAAACAAAAAGTTTTAAGCTCTGTTCTGACCAAGAATAGCATTGCTCTTCTTTCTGTGTCACCCTCCAGTGCTGAACCAGGCTTTCCGATGGACTCTTGGGGTCCGCTGTTTATTTTTCCACACAAAGGTCGAGAGAAGCCTGTGGTCCAACGGGCTCACTGCCAACAGGAGATCCTGCAGGACTACTGTATGTTCCACCCCAATTGGAGCACCATCATCGGGGCCCTGCCATCTGTGTCCCTGCTGCTGCAGAGCTGCGGTTCCTGCGTCTACATGTGGACGTGCAGTAAATGATGGGTTCGTGAAGAGCCGTGGCAGTGACGGATGGTGTGTGGCTAACCAGGCTCACGTAATTACAGGGCCAAACCGAGGCTCCAGGGCTCCGCCTGGCTTTCTGGGAAATCAAAGCGCAGATGGAGCCGTAGAAGAACCTTACGAAAAAATAATAATTCAGGGCCATTTCGAGTGTGCGTGCACAGTGTTTGCAAAGCAGTCATTTTAAGATCATATTGAGAGTATTTTTCTGGTATTTGAGGAGGTCCTTCACGTTTCTGACTCATGCCTTGTTGAGTTCTTGCTTGTGGGTGTAGAAAGCTCAGGGCGAGATAACCCTGTATGAAAGCTGTAATCAATTACTCTACATAAACGGGTATAAGTCAAAGTTTTTACAACAAAGACAAACAGTAGCGTGCTTTAAAAAAAGCAAAGATGTTTTTTGATCCATCTGACATATTGATTTTACTTGGCACATCACGTCAACTCTGTTCCTGTTGCTCAACATTGCGTTAACAGCTCAAGAGGTCACGGGATTGATTCCCAGGGAACATACATATTGATAAAAAATGTATAGTTTCAATTCACTTTGGATAAAAAACATCTGCCAAATATGTAAACTTAACAGTATATATGCTTCTCCGACCATCAGTCGTCGTTCAGTTCCCAACATCATCTCAGGAATACAAATAAAGATTTCTCACTTTCCTCTTTCCAAAGGCATTCACATCATTATAAAGAAGGAAAACTTGCAGAAGGTTCCATCGCCATCACGTACTGATAATAATTCAATGTTTCAAACATGAGATCTCCTTAAAAAGTCGCCTAAGTGGCGAAGCTCTAAAAGGTTGGAACAAAGGGAAGAATGTGGCAGCCCCGCGACTCGACACTCCACCCAACCGGCTTCAGTGTGTCATGTGCTTAAAAGGGGATTAGAGATAGAGACTGAACTTGCTGTCTGCAGCATGGCAAACCGGTGGCATATGGAGAGTCTTTGTTTGTAATTCATCCGCTTGCATTTAAAGAATAATTATCTGCCAGATGTGGAGAAACTTTCTGCCAGGGCTTCACATTTGCAGTTTCCATAACTTTGAATAAATGAAGGTGAATGTAGATTATAAACAAAATGTTTACATTATTTTCCCTATACTGTAGGTCTCTGTGAAGTGTTCAACTTCAGTTAAGCTGAAGGGAGTTATTTTACAAATACATGTATATCATAGATACAAACGATCAAACCAAAGGGAATTTAAAAGCAAATAATGCTAGAACTGAGAACCAACCTGTTCATGGTTCTGATGACTTTTTACTTGATGTTAAAGTGGATCATTAAAGTCAGTCAGTGGAAAGTCTCTAAATATGTTTTTGTCAGAATTCTGAACAGAAATTTTTTGTTTTATGACATAAAATCTAACAAACATTCGAAACAAGTGTGCCTGTGCTAACTTTTAAATAAATATTGCTTGGTTTAATCATTGTTAGTTGATGCATTGACATTAGTACGATTTTAAGTGCGGCATACAGAAGGTGCATTATGTAAACCCTATGAAACCAAAAACCCAAATTTTTTCTTCTTGCATCACAATTGGCCAACACATCAAGAAACCACTGTCCTTCCATAGAAAGCAGAACAACAGTGATCTAAGAAATTGCAATGCAGAAGACTTTGAACATTATAAATGACTGAAGTCTTTATGAGATGGCAAGTGTAACGTGTTATACTCAGTATTGTGGGATTGGCTGAAATGCATTTATGTAAATGTATAAAATGTGTGCCTGAAGATAATTCACAAATGATTTATGTCAGTAGACGTATCACTGACACCTGTCTATAAGTAAAATATATCTTGCTACATTTGCAAATTTTTATTATTTTTAAGCACCAATACAACCATTGAGTTTACAAAAAAGTCAAAGATTAATATTGTTTGTGAAATACTGAAGATTGTTCACGATGGTTAAACATGATGAGCGTGGTATCCATGGATTTAATAATGTATAAAAATGCTTGGACACTTGCTTGTTTTTTAAATGCAGGTCTGTTAAGGAGAAACGTTAGCAATTTGCCAGTAATATATCATAACATCAGGTATACACGTAATAGATTTATTGTCATGTGGTTCGTTCTTTTGTGAAATCGTTTCTTTTCATCACACCTCACTAGATGAACTAATAACAGAGGTGTGCCATTTTAGGGTCACTGGATGATTCATAAACTGTTAGATGAGCCAGACTGAGTCATCTTGATGGTCATAGTGTGCATGACAAATAGCTGGCAAGATGTTATCTGTCTCTTTGGACACAATGTTGTTAAAATATCCATATTTGATCTCCAGGAATGAATCACGATAAATAAGATGAGCCCTGCTCAAAATGTTTCTCATGTAATTCTATGGGGTCTAGAATGTCACATTTGTTCGTAATAAATCTATGCTTATCTTTAAAAATATTTATTTGATTTATAGATTAAAGCCTAAATCTGAATATATTAACAGATTTGTTCATAAAGAACTATGTAATAACAGCACAAAAAATAATAAAATCAATTTAGTCTCTAATAAGAAATAACTAAAGTCTCTAATTAGAAATAACTAAAGCTATAAAAAATTATATCTTGAGAACTCATACCAACAATAGGTGTGAATTGTTTTCTTATAAATATGTACAATTTATAATAAAAAATAAAATTGACCTTTGTCAAGGTGAAATACTTCAGGTATAAATCAAAAAGCACACTAGCAACTAACAGAACTATATTAAAGGATAATTCCGGTATTTAACACTTTGAGTCCCATTTCCGGTTTGTTTTGGATCAACTACAGTGATGGACACTGAAATTTTAACAATGGATCGTGTCTTGACTTTTTAAAACGTTTAGAAGTTTGTTGATGATTATAAACAAGTAGTGTAGCAAAATACAGTTTCTGTCGTGTTTTATTTAGCATTTTGTAAAATTCCATTGACTTCTCTTGAAAGACTCATTGCTCGCTGATATCACTTCGCCACAGGAAATGATAAAGGGGTCTGTTTACATGTGGTTGTAGTTTTTTAGCTCGGTTTTCTCTCAGAAGAAATTTTTCCATTCAGCGTCCTTGTATGGCAAAGTGGTTGTCGCCATAGATATGTATAAAGGCTAGATGTCTTACGGCGGCGTCTCTAACGGCATCACTTGGCGGCCATCTTACCTCAGACAGCTCGCTCACTCGTAGCGTTGAGTTTAATGGTGCAGGTACTTTTAAATGACCATAACTTACTCAATTTTCTACCGATTTTCAAACGGGTTGGTTTTTTACAAACGTTATTAACGTGGCTATAATTCTGGATGCTTTAACATGTTTCATAAATTTTTTATTTATTTTAAGTATGAGTATGCAGTGTCATAGGTACATCTTTCACGTTTATAACAAACCAAACTGTTTGAAAATCGGTAAAAAATTAAGCAAGTTATGGTCATTTAAAAGTACCTGCATCATTATAATTTAATGCTACGAGTGAGCGAGCGCCCTGTGATAAGATGGCCGCCACAATGCGGACGTTCCACTCAATTGGCCAGCAGCGAGGGCGAGACATCTAGCCTTTATACATATCTATGGTTGTCGCCATCAAGTGGTCGGGAGTGTGCTGACACTTCAGACTCAAATATAGAGCGGAAGTATATACGCGGTTGTGAGGTATCTGAAAAAAATATTCCACTATATAGCAAATAACATGGATTGAAATCATACATTGCACCAATATATTTGTTTTTAATCATCAACGAACACCACAAACCACTCGGTGAGTAGCACAGTTTTGAAAATGAACGTAAAGTGTTGTTTTAATGACATGTTTGTGCATGGTCATTGACTTCCATTCTGAAGCAGTCAAGAGACGCTTCTAAACGAGTCAAAAAGTCAAGACACGACCCATTGTCAAAATTTCAGTGTTCACCACTGTAGTAAATCAAAAAAACAAACCAGAAATGATACTTAAAGTTTTAAATACTGGAATTATTCTTTAATAAATCCTTAAGGGGGGGGGGGGTATGGTATTTCATGCTGTATTCATCATGCTAAACAAAGGCAACGTGTTAATCAAGCAGTTGAGCGTGTGACAAAGTATTTCTGGGCCAACCTCACTCCTCCTCTTTCCTACAAGTTTCTGATTTTTTTTTTGAACATGGTTAACTTTTACGTATCATGAACACCTTATTCCTTTTATGGGCACTTCCCCTGGAAAATCTTAATCTAGCCTCAAGTTTTTCGTTTGCAATTGCCGCATAAGTGCTTATAATGTAAACCTCACGAACATATAGTTGTGCTGTAGGCCTTCTTGTAACTCTTTATTCCCTCCCACTGTAGAGTTCGGCCTCTGTTGTTAATACAATTGTTCTATAAGCATCTCTGTGGGCAGGCCAATATACATGAATTTGTTGACTAATTAAGCTGATGGAACCGGTGAACAGCGACTAAGTAGCTTGTGTTACATAGTAGCCACTGTTTTTCCACATGCAGGGGATGGGCGGGGATGTGTGTTTCTACCCAAACACGAAACTTACAGAGTGTGGTTGTAGCCGAGTCTGCTCAGGTTGCGTTTTCAGCAGTATTCATCCAGGTAAGAGCTGTTCTACTACTGAAATCATTTTAGAGACATTATTAAAACATTAAAAATAAATTATTAAACATTATTTTAAGGTCGAAAAACTGCATCGTGTTGCTTTAACAAATCATTAAATGTTCAACAGTAGTCGAGATTTCCATCTTCTCCACAAACTGACCTTCACAGCCGCCCGTGGTACACTACTCTAATACTAATTGGTTGTTTTAACCCATAGCTGGTTCAAATATGGACAAACCCAGTGGTGTAGTACCCAGTGGGGTATACGCAGGTATAGGGATTTTAATTTGCATGAATTTTAATTGACATGGGGTATATCCACTTCTAAAAATAAATAATATTAATTTCATAATGATCCTTTCATTGAGAAGTCAAGCATCAGAAGTTAAGTGACAATACTGACCCATTTTTGAGTGAACTAAAGTCTTACATATCACTGTTTATAACACAGGGAAAGACTTTCAATGACTTGGCTTTTTAAGAATAAACGGTAGCATTCAAACACAAGGCATTAAATAGGGGAGCAAATAAATAGGGCAAAAGGTGATGAATGAAACAATAACAAGGCAAGAAATTAGGAAATGAGACGGCGGGGTCAGGAGAAACGAGGAGGCGGGGCCAGAAGACGAGACAGGAAAGCACATGGCCTGATGAAAAGAACCAAGACCATGTGCTACCACACAAAACACGTGGGCCTGTCATGATCCTGCCACAAGGGACAAAACTGTTAAATAAAGGCAGGACAAAAATTACACTATTCAGGGTTGTTGTTACTCAACTATGGACTGAAACCACCTAGCATTTTATAGAATGTAATAGAAAAATGTTACAATTATACATAAAATGTTTTATGTCGAACATATTCTGGGACAGTTAGTTTTGATGTTACCACACATTGTACTAAACTCTTTTGCAGTGCACTTACTGTCAGACTAAACAAATAAGCAATGA
Source organism: Paramisgurnus dabryanus (assembly GCF_030506205.2). NCBI lineage: Eukaryota > Metazoa > Chordata > Actinopteri > Cypriniformes > Cobitidae > Paramisgurnus > Paramisgurnus dabryanus. The sequence goes on from NC_133349.1 coordinate 25,209,264, forward strand.
CTCACTAATTTCTGCTCACTTATGCACAGCCTGCTGGGAAGTTCTCAAACTTAATCTATATCCATTTACTAGACTTCTGTCTAGTTCAGTCTTCCTCACGACCCTTTGACTCTTCACTTATAAGAATTTGAACTTCATTTAGGAAAGTGTATAATGATACTTTTTTGTATTTCTATGGCTATACTAACATCTGTAAATGTGGCCCTGAATACATCACAAGCTGTAAACAAAAACAGCACGTTTTATAGCAAAATATCTATATCTTACAGTACAGAGTTTAAGTAATGAAGGCCACTGTCTCCCAGAGCCACAGCTCACTGTCAAATACTCTATGTGTGTGTTTGTGTGAGGTATGGAGGCAGACATTCGCCCTGGTCCCATGAGAAACTGCCTGAAAAGAGCCAACAGTGAGAGTCCCACCTGCCAGGGATGAGCTTTGGCATAACTCTGTGTGTGCGTGTGTGTGCGTGTGTGTGTGTGTGTGTGTGTGTGTGTGTGCGCGCGGCGGATGTTGTGCAGGCTTCAAATTGGTCCCTGTGGTGGGAAGCTCTGTGCTTTTCAATATCTCATCTGTGTTGTTACTGCTGCAACAGCAAGAACTGCCTGCTTTTATTTAGTGTACATCAAACTCCACATGAATGGAGAAAGTTTTAGGTTCAGAAAAAAAATGGTTTGTTTCCTTTTGCATAAATGATGATGCTGAAATGAAGTCAATCTGATGCCTTGTTATTTCTGCACATGCAAAAACAACATGAAAAATGTATGTTCGCATGTACTTCATGTACTTCTGCTTGACTAACATTAACCTCTGCGATATGAGAATGTACAGCTGCTATCTGAGTTCAGCCTAAAATGAAAGCTAGTTATTATATAGTAAGTTTGTTATTATAGTTTATATATTTAATATTTTTATCACAAAATCACATCGATTGCCCTCAGAAGGCCTTTATTAACCCACTGGAGCCGTGTGAATAACTTCTATAAAGGATGGATGCACTTTTTTGGCGTTCAAATCAGAAGCACCATTTACTACCATCATAAAGCTTGGAAGAGCATGCAGGACATTTTAATATAACTCAGATTGTGTTTGTCTGAAAGATGATAGTCATATACATCTTGGATGGCTTTAGGGTCAATAAATCATGGAGTAATATTTATTTTTCGCTGAACTGAATTCTGAGTCTGATACCGCTCCATTGGGCTGTGATTATGGGGCGTGTTTCAACCGAACCAGGATAAAAAATGCCTCTGCACTCAATTGGATAGACCTACGACCAATCAGAGCAACCGAGTGTGTGACGTATGATGAAATGGCTTCTGTCCTTTTGCAGCCAGCCTGACCTGAACTGCTATTATTTCGCTACAAAAACACTAACATTATGATTTTACTAAGTCTGAGTTATCAAATGTACATTGACACCTACTATGTTTACAACATTTCATTCATATCATGACATTGTGAGTTATTTAATAAGTCATACAATCAGACTTTCTCTTACCATTTGTAAGTAAGATTTGTAACTTCATCCATGAGTATTCGAAAAGGAGCTGGCAACGACTGCTAGTTATATATGGTTTGACCAGCTTTGGTTTGAGCATAGTTGCGCCACGACTGAGCGACAGCAGACGAATTTCCCAACCAGGGGTGCGTTTCCCAAAAGCACTGTTAGCAAACTAACATCGTAAGTTTCATCGTTACTAACATCGCTCAACGATTTGGTGTTTCTCGAAAACATCGTTCAAACGAACCTTCGCAAACTTCATCGCTAACTTGTGTCTTGACCTGTCGTTAGAAGCATCGTTCCTTGTTATTATCATATGTAGACTTACGTTGATCATGCTTTTGAACAATATAAGCAAAAAACGTGTAGTACAGTCAATATCCATCATTCTAAATATATAAAAATGTTATTTTACGTCTTTAAATTTGAAAACAGAATGAAAGCGCTTCATTTGAAAACTGCGCTTGTGCGCAGACCTACGAGCTTTTTGACCCTGGGGAATCCCTGGGAGGAGTGACGTAAGAGGGAACTTGCGTGTGAATTAAATATCTTGAAAATAAACAATAAATAACTAAATCACGATAACAAAATTAGTCTTTCGATGTAATATATGTTATTTACAGCAATAATCTGACATTAAATCAATTTGTACAGATTAATTAGTACTTCATCTCCCACGTGACATCATCAACTATGTTGTTAAAACAACATGGTTCAAACGACGAATGTACGACAAAGTTACTATGCTTTCGGGAAACAGTCGTGACAAGGTAGTTCGTTTCTCCAACGATGCATCGTACTATGGTCGTTCAGCAACGAGTTACGTCGTTGTTTGGGAAACGCACCCTAGAAATGTTATGGGCGGGGCTAAGTTCGGCTGGCACCCAGGCTACGTTTAACGGTGCTATTTCAAGTTGAAATAATTAGACTTAAGACATTTAGGTTTATTGAGTTATATTAAATAATACTTTTAACTTGTATATATATATATATATAGAAATATTTGTTACATGTCTTTTTATTTGAGTGTAAATTTGATCCTGATGTAATATAAAACATTATCATTATATCATTGTACAATTCTTAACAGCTTTAACTAGTTTTATCTTATGTGTCACTGATTAAATGTACCAGTGATCTAATCTGTCTGTCTATGATTGATCTCATGTCATCTTCAACCATCACTTTAATTGCTTCAGTCCAAATTCTATTGATGTCACTATTAAAAATGTCAAGTCAGCTGACTGATATGATTCACCAAATGAGGCTCAGTCATACAGCCTGTGTTTAACACACATGAAGGGATGTTTATTAGCTTGTCAGCACCTTTATTCCATCTGGTTCCTCAACAGCCACCAAAACGGCTTAGAAGGATCCAAAAATAAAGCAATCATTGACTGTTACTTGCACTTTGGACGGCAATAACTGGAAATTAGGACTGGCACTTTTGGGAACCTCAGTCCAGCTGTACAGTGCACAGCTATCATTATTCCAGTCCTCGCCAAGCCAAAAACACCAGATCCAGTCAATGTGCCGTGCTGTATTTGAGCTGAGCTCGCTTAAAGAGCTTTTCCAGTTCTTCGGCTGGGTCAAGAGTTTGTAAACGTCCTTGGGACATCAAAACATCCAAGCACTACACCCCAAATGAGGATCGATTGGATATAAATAAAAAAATCTATGCTTTCAATAATGAATAGATGCACGGTTTGCACAATAGCAGTAAAGCGTACGCTAGTGAATTTATAAAAGCGCTTGTAGCAGAACATATTCAATGGTGAAATGAATAAATATTCTTTTAAGAGAAAGGAACTGCATGAGAAACACCACAAATGGATATGCATTGATTTACACTTGTGGCACCTTTGTGAAAAACTAATTTAAACACATTAAGGATTATGCCAACATTTATGTATGAATGGGTTATTTTATTACCCTACTTAAAATTCTTAACAGCTTGTTTTCGTCTGCTCACTGGCTGCAGTATTATTGTGATAGACAGTAGTAGATTGTGTTGCCAACAGTAAAGCTCTTTTCAGAAAATATATAAACAAAGCGGCAAATAAAACTGCTATGAGACAGCATATAAAAAATTATTCACAATAACCAGATAAAGCTGTAAAAGAATATCATACTACAGTCACAGCGTGCACATGTTCATGAATATTATTTTATATATATGTTTACTTATTTGCTAATGCAAATTACACTTTGCAATGTTTTTTGCCATATGATTCATAACATCTTAACTAGTAAAAAATAGTAGTGAATTAATATAAATAATAGTGAATTAGGTTACACTGATGAGTGCAACTTCTGTGTTCCTGTAGATCAACTGAGAACATGTAGAACATTGCACTGTTCATTTTAAGAAACATGTGTATTGATCAAATGCAAAGGACTGTACTGTAAGTGTCAGATCAGGTAGAAAAAAAAACTTAAAGTATATATGTAACAGAGCCTTATGCAGTAGGTCAAACTATCCATCTTCTCACAGGCGACTGTTTCTCAGTACAATCTTATAGAGATGCTGTAAATATAAAGGTTAAAGGCTGAGGTATGGGGTCCAAAAACTGACAACAGTCCTAAGACAAAACTTACTGATCAAATTATTGAGCCCAGAGAGCACTGGAATGCTGGACTTAAATTATTCTTAATTCTTTTTCTTCAAAAGGTTGTGGTTAAGGGGATAGTTCACTGAAAATTTTACTTTTGTCATCATTTACTCACCCTTAAGTTGTTCTATACTTGTACAAATTTCTTTATTCTGCTGAATACAAAAGAGATATTTTGAAGAATGTTTGTAACCAAACAGATCTGGGGCACCATTTACTTCCATAGAAAAATAATACTATAGAAGTGAATAGTTCCCCAGATCTGTTTGGTTAATCACATTTTTCAAAATATCTTTGTGTTTTTATATTTATACAGGTTTGTAACAACATTAAAGTGAGTAAATGATGACAGGATTTTCATTTAAAGCAAATTGTTTAGAAAATATATCTAAATAGCTTATTTTTTATTTAAATTATTTTAGTGTAAACCTAGTAATACACTGTAAAACCTAACAGTTAACTTAACTCAAACCATTTAAGTAAACCGGTTGCATTAGACCATTTAAGTTTTAAAACACATAAATTTAAGTACTGTGAACTTGAGTCATGTGCAATTATGCACTTATATTTAAGTAGTGTGAAGTTCACAGTACTCAAATGTATGTTTTTTAAAACTAATGCAACCGGTTTACTTAAATGGTTTGAGTTGAGTTGACTTTTAGGTTTTACAGTGTAGATTTATGCTCTATCATTAAGCTTATAGCTGAAAAATAGGAATCGATAAATATGGATGAAAACTTCTCTGTCAATATAAGAAAATAAAACCGTGTAGTATTTTGTAGTATCTGACATATGCTTTTTGAAATGTCTGTATGCCTTTTTAGAGCATATATACCAAAATAGTAAAATATATACACTATATAATAAGAATGCATTTATCTATCCTCCAGATATGTAGATATACACAAATAAATAGGTAATTCTTTTTAACAAATAATCCCATAAGTCACAATAGCGACCAAAAAGAAAGTTTACATTAATAAAGCTTTAAAAATGTTACTGAATGGTGTTTTAGTGGAAATATGGAAAAATATAAGGTCTAGGTCATATGGGCAACATCACATGGTTAGTGCATATTGTCACATGACCAGAGCAGTGTACTTGCTGTTTGCACCATGAGAAGATGATGGCTGCATCAAAGCCCCCCCAAAAGTTATTAAATATGTAAATATAAGTACACCTTATCTTCTTTAAGGTGTCTAAAATACTGTATGAATTTGCAATTATGTTTTGTCCTTAAATGAATAAACAAACATGCTAATGGCAAAAATAATACAGTAGTAGGCTACATATAATTTATACATTCACATTAACCCCAATGACAGTTGTGACCGACCATAAAAAATTTCTTTTTATATATATATATATTACATATTATGCAATACATCATTTGGATATTTTTATGTCTGAGAAAATATTGGGATTAAATAGGTTATCTGGTTTTGATGTTTTGCCCTTAAAGGAATAGTTCACCCAAAAAAGAAAATTCTGTCATCATTTCATCACCCTTATGTTGTTCTTAACCTGTTTTGTTTTAATTTCTTTCTTTTATTTTCATTTTTTTTGGTTTAACTATCCCTTTAATTAGTGTACAGATCAAAATCATGTGCCCAATCAAATCTGTATTCAACCAGCTGTCTGCTTTTCTGCAAGAGCTCCAAAAAAATCTGAGAAAATAACCTGGTTTCCTTCATTCAATTCTCTACAATCAGAACGGCCCAAAGTGCATCTGAAGTGGTTAAAATGGAACATGATCACAGGACACGGCTAAATGCAGAACGGATTTCTGGGGCTGCAAAAAATCGATCCGTCAGCCGAGAAACGTGTGGACATACATGTTGAAAAATCAATGAGCAAATAAATAAACATAACGGCCAGAGAGCAGAAAGACCTTCACCTTCAAAAATCTGGAGATGTTTCAGAGTCACTCAAAGAAAGAAAACAACAGAGGGTGTGAAACAGATAACCTCAATCTATATATCTTTAAAAACCACAACAAGTGAAAAAGCAAACAAGACTATTTGTATTAAAAGTAAGATATGATGTACCTTTTTATATTAATCTATAAAATGCACTATAGTATTACACTTTAAATAACAGATGATTGTCTCTAGACATCTTTGACAAGATAATATGGATGGCTTCTTCTATTCAGTGAGTCAGAATTACAGGATTAGTTCTGAGTTGAGGACTAGTGTCCAAGGAGACTGACTAAACATCAGCATTCATCTAATCCGCAAGTAATGGAGGTTATCAAAGCCACTAGCCCAGAACTACTGAGGAGGACGGCCCCTCGGCTCAACACCATTTGCATAACATTACGCCTTTTTAACAATGAGCATTATGGTCGTATTGGTTTAAGTTCTCACAGGATCTCATAAAGCTTTGCTTGCATTCACTGAAAAAAGCAAGAAAACATCAATGCACTTGTTGGTTTATGGTTATTATGTAACTGCCCAACTCGTACAATTTGTTTTTTTTTTTACAATTTTGTGTTTTGCTTGCTTACCTCATAACTTCTTGAGCATTTATAATGTTGAGGACAAACATTGCTCATGTGGACAAAAATGCATGGACATTTTTTACACGGTCATTTGTATTAATTCGTGTAAGTTAGTGAAGTGGCAAAATAAATATAATTTTTTTGAAATAATTGATTTTTCCTTATTGCACTGACTGACTTCACTATTCACTTCCATTATTAAAATGAACCATGGTTTTATTGTGGTAAAAGTGTAGTAACCATGTTTTTTTGGTGTATTGATTACTATCAGCAATGATGATGTTTTAATATGGGTTTTGAAAACCATAATAATTGAAATATTTTAGCAATATCATTACATTATTCCTAGTCCTAAATGTTATATTTTGTAAATATTATATGCTCTGAACTTTGCAAAGAGACCGAAAACGGAGACCCGAAAGATCCATCCGAATCAAGCTTCCTGCATCTAAAACCAAACATGTCACCCAAAAAACAGATGAATGCATACAATATATGTGTGAGGAGCAGCATGTTCCCCCTGCTTTTATCCATTTTTTTAAATCTCTGAATTTCTTCCCCGCTTCAAAGACCATACTGTGCACAGTTGGGGGGCTTCAAAGCTCCAAGTCCACAGAATTAGGGAAGAGAAAAGCAGCTTCTGCGATGCTGACGGCTCAGAAATATCACAAGGCAAGCAACCAGAAAACCAAAAATCCCTTCTCCCTCTTTAGAAGAATGATGCGTATCACCTGCCTGTGTTAAACTGAAGATTTGGACGTGGTTTTCTCCTCCGGATGGCATCAAAGGTGGACGGTTTGACCGAGCCAGACCAGCTATGGCCTTTGTGTGGTGCTTGTTGTGTCCTCGTCGGCATTAAGTCAGCTCTAGGTATGTTTGGTGCGAATGCTACTTCGGCCTGAAGTATTATTTTGTACTATTGGTACTGCATAATGGGTGTTCGGGTCATTGTGAAGAAAACATTGTACTGAGAGTCGATCGAAGTCTTTCTGAGCCGAGAGCATCGCATTGTGATTTTTAAATGTTTTTATAAAGAACTTTACACACAGGGTAATTTAAGACTAAACTTGCTACTACAACATGAACACTATAATGTTCAGATGTTTGCACGTCCAGTAGAGTTTGGTGGCGACCTGAATCTTCTCTAATCTCGCATCTGTGCTTTCTCTAAAACAGCTGCAGTTTTGTCCGCACTGCCCTATAAGCATCCTCTGAACCCCACCGCTCATAATTATGCATCACCGGTCACATTCGAGAGGAAAAATACAGTGACTGATGTAAAATAATTAGTTTGCTGTGAATGGGGCAGCTCTATGCCGGTGTGGGATCAGTGCTAGCTAATGGGCTGTGAAAGGAGTTTGCTACCTGGCTGTGTCGTGCCTCGCGCTGCTAAATAATGCAGTGTGTGCATGCGCCGCACGATGGGCCGATCATAGAGAGACGCTCCAGCACCCAATTATATTTTACCTGCCAAGGTGACACGCTAGCTAATGCTAATGGTACCTCATTACCTCCCCCGCAAGACTATTTTTAATTTACGTCTGGGTTTGTACTGCGTTGAATCCTAATCAAGTGTGTGATGAACCTGTATCACATCAGTGCAGGGACAGGTGAAGATGTAGAGGAACAGAGAGAAGAGATGAAAAATATCTGTGGTATGTCAGCTGTCAGCGTGTTTAGTTTACTTGTTTACTCAATACTAAACAAGTAGGAGAAATATGATCAAATATAATAAGCTAAAGTGATGATAAGCTATACAATTATTTTAAAATTGGATTTGTATAGAAAAGCACTTGTTGTTAATTATTTGGACTACTCGTGATGTAACTCTTTAAATATTGTACACTTGTTATTTCTTTGAAATCTATACTGCTTGAAAATAAGTATGATGCAAGATGTTTGTAATATACTATACGGATCGCAACATCCATTTCATCAAAACCTTCATGCATAAAATCCTTTTGTAGATTCTGATATCCATGCCAATCACTTTTAATGATTTTAAGTGACACATAGTAATGAAGGTGTTGAGTATGTTGAGCAGTGTTCCTGTATATATAGCTCAGTGGTAGAGCGCTGCATTAACAGCACAAAAGTTCATGGGTTTGAACCCATGCTAATAAAAAAGTGTTTATATTTTAATGCAATGTAAGTCACTTCGGATAAAAGCATCTGTCAAATGTAAATGTCTTTAGCATCCCAGTTATTCACATTTCAGCAATGAGCACAGAAATAAAAAAGGTATATGCTGTATTTTTAAATATAATTAAATAGGCTGTACAAGTTGATTCAACTTATTATTTTAAGCCTTGACTATTGTGGTAACTTATAAAAACAAGTTGAAATTGCTTAACTACTTTTGATATGTTAAAAGAATGTATGAACATATGACTTTTTGATCATATTTTTTGTACATTGTACAGCAAAAGGGCAAAAATGTTAACTTTAAAAGTAACAGAAATACAATTTCATAAAATTACATTAAATATATAAAAAATAAGCATAAAACATTGCCAGAGGTTATGCTATAGAGTAAAAAGCTATACTGCACTGTAAAAAGTGAAAGTTGCAATAACTTGATATAAAAATACTTTAATTGGTAACACCTAAAAAAAAATACTTGCATTTTCTCACTTTAAGTAAAACAAATTGAAGTTGATAATGTTTACATTTTTAGGTTTTATCAATTTAAGTAATTAAAAAAAATCACCTTAATTTTTTCAAAGCATTTTTCTTAACTTTTACAGTTATTCCTCCATCACTTATATTTTTAATTCTCACTTTCCAGCCTCATGTTTGTGTACACAGCAAATACATTTAACCCAAGTTTAACACCCTGCAACCATCCAATTAAAGCCGTACTTGATGGTCCATTCATCCGAAGTGCTTTATTCACACTTTCAATGATGAGGCGAGTGATAGTTCAATCTTGCCGTGTAGCTCCTACTGCATTACACGTAAGCCTTCATTTTGCCAGAAATGGAGGTAATTTGTCACAGCAATCACACATTAATGCTGGAGCAATCTACTTAGTAATGTGAATTACCCATTAAAGTTGAAGCTGTAATCTGCAGTTAAGTTTCAAATGCTTTCAAACAGCCAATTCCAAATGAAAAGCTCCTTATGTCTTGTTGATTCAGAGAATACCTAACAAAGTGTCTGTTTATTATTGGAGAACTATTATATTATATTGCTAATTAAAATGTATAATTATAAGGTTTCTATTCTATTCTATTCTATTCTAATTTGTCAAAAATATTATATATGTGTGGTATGAATATGATAATAGTTTAATAATTTGAATGTCAATATATACATATATATACCTAATTTTAATATTAGTGTTAGCATTAGTAAATTGTAATAACATGTTACTAATTTGAACTAAAAATCACATTTACACAAGAGAGATAAATGTGTGTCATATTATTAAAATCAATCAGTAAATCAGTAGTAAACTGACTGGTATTACTATATTAGTCATTCAAATGCAAATGCAAATATTATACAAGTACAATTTTACCTATTTATCCATGTTTGCTGCAAAGTCGATGTAACAAAGGGACTAATGTAACTGATACATTACAGCTAATGTATTCAATAAACAGCTAAATTAGTTTATATCCCCTCTGCAATAGATATGTAAGCAATTTTAAGTAATCATTTAGCATTAGGGAAAACATAACGCACATACCATTGCTGAAAATAACCACACCTACAGTATCTGTTATCCATGTGTATTCATTTATAATTGAAAAAAATAAAAAAAAATAAAGGAAAAATGTAAAAAGATGTAATGAAATGTATTTATTGTTGAGAACTTAAACATAATAACATAAATAAATGCATTTAAATTTAATAAGTATTTAATATTTATGTTATAGTGCATGTTTTTTAAACATACACATTCTCTTGCATGCTTTAAAATGCCTGCTATATTCTATTATGTATCATAAATCATCATTTATCCTTCCTGTTGCTCAGTGGTAGTAGATAGCGTTAGCAGCACAGAAGATTGTGGGATCGATCCCAGGAAGATACATTACACACATAATAATAAAATATACACTTTGACCTGCAAGTCACTTTGGATAAAAGCATCTACCAAATGCATAAATGTGATGAATAAAACCTTCAAGAGAGTAAATTATTAGTGCAATATTATATGCTATAAATGCATTAGGTATAATATTATGATGCCTGTCTGACCGCACCCATTTGTTACCTTGGACCACAAAACTACAGTCAGGGTGAATTTTTTTTATTGAGATTTATACCTCATCTGAGTAAATAAGCTTTCCATTGATGTTTGGTTTGTAATATTTGGCCAAGAAACAATTATTTGAAAATTTTAGGGTGCAAAAATCTAAATTTTGAGAAAATTGTCTTTAAATTTGTCCTAATGAAATCCTTACCAATTGCATACACTTACAAAAATAAAGTTGTGATATATTTAGGAATGTCTTCATGATCTTTACACGATACCCTAATGATTTTTGGCATAAAAGAAAAATCGATAACCCATACAGTGTATTGTTGGCTATTGTTACAAATATACCCAATACTGGTTTTGTGGTCCAAGGTCACATTTTAAACACCTCACCTCCTCACTTATTAATGCAAGCCAAATCAGTTCAGATCAATATTAACACTTAACAATAAGGTTGTATTTGTTAAAAATAGTATATGCACTGTAAAAATTAGCTGTAATTATTCAGCTGATTGCCAGTAACTTACTGTAGAAGATAAAGACTAAAAATGTTTCATGTTCATTTAACTTTGTTGCCAGTAAATAACATAAATGTAAAATCTACAGTAAGTTACTGTTAACCAGCTTCCAGTAATACTGTAATTACTACAGTTTTTTCACATTGTGCATTACTTACCATGAACAAACAATGATCAATGCTTGTACAGCATTTTATTCGTTGTTAATGTCAGTGCACTTGTTAACTAATGTTAACACTCTTGACTTTAAAAATGTATTACTGTAGGAAAAGCTGAAATTAACAAATGCTGTATAAGTATTATTCATTGTTATTTCATCTTTACTAATGCATTAACTAATGTTAACAAATACAACCTTTTTATAAAGTGTTACTACACGGTAATAGAAAGAATTTAGTTCACCTACTGTCAGTCTTATGTTTTGACATATATTCATACACAGCCTTCTGCTTTTGACTATTCCTTCTGATAATCCAAAAATGTAAAACATTAAAAATGACCCATCATTCAAGCCTGTGCCAAAGCTTATCTAACTGATAATAGTAAGGAGGGTGCTGGCAGAGAAACAGAGCAGATTACAGTCAGGGTGAGTAGACTCAGGCATTCTAATGGTATTGATTGAAAACAGCGGGGGTCCAGGGTCTGAGAGCTGAAGATATACGTTCACCTGCAGTACAAAGTCACTCTCTCCCTGCACATACACACAAATCAAATCCCATTTGGGGCGGCTGTTAAACTAGCTCACCAAATTGGCCTGCAGCACTTGGTCTAATATAGCAATAATGTCAGACTGTGCTTGTTTACTCTGAATTTTAATTTTCTGTTTCATTGCTCCTGCTCCTTGATGTTTACGTTATCACCTACACTTTGGAGAAATACGTTCCTGGGACTATATATATATATATATATATATATAATATATATTACTCCAGGTATTATGCATACCGTAAAACACTGATTTAAAGACATAGCCATACAGGGCCGGGTCTATGGGGGGGCTGGGGGGGGGCATTCCCCCCAGATTTTCCTTATGCTTCCCCCCCCCCAAAATGTCTAGCCAACCATAAAAAAACAGAGTCTCTTTAAACAAAACGTCTTCTGTTGGCAAACACTAGTTACTACAGCACCCGCCCACTTTTGGCTGATTAGCTTACTCAAACTTTACAGATCTCTTCAGCAGTATTTAACTCAAAGGAAAAGTACTAATGTTCTCTATGACGAAATTTCGTTATATAGTCCCATTTTTATTTTTTTATTCTTTTTTCGTGATATTATCACGAATTTCCGAGTTTTTTTCGTGATCGTATAACGAATTCCTGTTTTCGTGTGATTATCACGTATTGGTTACTCAACTGTTTTGTCCTTTTCTTACCATTGTCACTTTGGTTTAGGGTTAGATTTACATAAAATGACATCCAAACCCAACTCTAACCCTAACGCCAGAAAAATAGTATAAACCAATGAATAAAGTGACATTCTAATGCAAGCACCTAATCTAACCCTAAACCGAAGCGACAATGGTTTAAAAATAGGAAAAAGCAGTTGAGTAACCAATACGTGATAATCACACGAAAACAGGAATTCGTTATATGATCACGAAAAAACGCGGAAATTCGTGATAATATCACGAAAAAAGAACCCCAAAAATACGTGACTATGGGCCCTATTTTAACGATCTAAGCGCATTGTCTAAAGCGCACAGCGCAACGTCTAAATGGGCGTGTCCGAATCCACTTTTGCTAATTTAACGACGGGAAAAATGGTTTTGCGCCGAGCGCATGGTCGAAAAGGGTAGGTCCTATTGTAGTGGGAGTATTTTGGGCGTAACGTGCAGTAAACCAATGAGAGTCACAGCTCTCATCCCCTTTAAAAGCCAGTTGCGCTGGCGCTATGTCTAATCCCTATTTAGATGACGGACTTTGTAAACTGAAAAACTAAGCGGAGGAAGAAGATCCCCAGTTTAAGATTAATGTTAAATAATTGTGTTGTTTTTCACTTGTATTGAAATTGTTATTTTTTTATTAAAACCTTTAAAACCCGTTTTCTTTTAGTCATGGAAGTAAAAAGCAGGCTTGTAATTGCTTTAAATGTATGGCTATCCAATATCAAAAAATAATTTACAAGTATGTAAGATAAGCTTTGTACTCTAAAAATACTTTATTTGTAACGAACAGGAGATAAAGAATTTACAAACGGCTCTCCTCACGTTTCAGCACTTTTGACTTTAAAGTTTTTTTAAGCATTACTTAAAAATGTTTCTCATCCCACCATATCCACAGGTACAGAGTAATCATATACAATAAATCCGTGAGGTGGCATTAAAAAAAATATTTAAAAACATGCAAGATGCATTTGTTTAAAGCAAAGCATTTATTTATTTACCAGGCTGCAGGTGAAGCAGCTCTTTGCGCCTTTTAACGTCTCATAATTACTCCTCATTTATGTCCAAGAGACTCAATAATAATCTTTTACATTCAATCCTTTAATCTTTCATATTTAAAAGCATTTTTGTGCTGCTGCGCATTCATGTACCTTGTGATAAGCAAACCCGCGTTGTCCTCCCGTGTATAGGCGCATTTTACTAATGCGCTCTTTAAATAACATAAAACACATTGCGCCATTGACTTTAGACTTTAGACCAGGTTTTTGTTGGTCAATGGCGTAGTCTATTTTAGTTGCCTCAAAATAGCAACGCGCCAACAATGCGCCTGAACACACCTCGTTTTCAGACCAGAACGCCCATGGGCGCAAAAGGGGGCGCAAATGCATTTGCTATTTAAACAACGCGGCGCTAAACGTGAAAATTAGGGTGGAAACTAGCGAAAGACACTTGCGTCGCGCATTGCGCTGCATTGCGCTGGGTGTAAGATAGAGCCCTATATCACAAAACTTTTTGAGGCTGGGTAGCTACGATGGTAACTAAGAAAAATCTTTAAAATATATATCAGAAGCAATTCAATTTAGTATTACATAAGCATAATAATAACACACCACATATTAAAATAAAACTTGTTTATAGTAAAACATGCCCAAAATAGCCCCTTATCCTTTCTTAGACTCACCTCATTATTTATACATTCAAATACAACAGCCAATGGCATGTCTCCAGCAGCATTTAATGTGTTTGTTTAAGACATAGTTCTGTTTATTAAAATTAGAATATGCAGTTTGGTTGTGGCATAATATATAGTAGATATAAATGATATAAGGTGGTTATATACAGTAAATATACAGTATTGTAACAGCCGAGCATCGCATGCAGTTTTAAAATCAAATTTTGGTGGGTTTGTCATCATCATTCGTCAGCTCATTCAACTCGGTTTGAGGAAAAACTTCACATGCAAAAATCGACAGACTTTTAAGTTCAGGAGGAGCTGTCACTCCACAAGGTCATCGTGATGTAAAACTTTGTATTTTATAATTTTGCGTTGTATTATAATATCTAATTTGCTGTGTTATGAACAAAGCAGTGTGATTTATGTTTGGTTTCATCGCAAATCACACTTACAGTATTTTAGGGCTTATGATTTTGTCTGGTGCTGTTACTGGATAACTTTTGAAGAATTTGTCATGCATGTCAAACTGCTTTCATGATGTTTCAATATAGATTATTTAAAGCGTTGTGCTTTGTTGTGATATTTGATGGTTGCTGCATAGGGTCAAGAATGAATGAAAATATAGCTTATCACATATCACATTGAAAAGGCATTTATTTTTAATTGAAGAAAATGTTTGACAAGTAGAAATAAAGTTCCTGACAAGTGTTTATTTAGAATAAAGGCATATATTGGGTAGGGGTGAAAGTGAAAGATTAAATGCAGTGTACACATTAATAAAATATAGCTATATGTACAGCTTTGCATTCATATCACCTGCTTGCCTGATTTCATTAACTGTGATTTAATGTGTAAAATTTAATTAAGTGTAATCATTATAACATTATAAATCTTTATAAATCTAATCGCATTTGAGGTGCATAAAATTTAAACGTGCAAAAGTACATATGGTGTATTTTTATTATAAGAAAGATGCATTTTAGTGTATGAATCATTTTAGTCAAAAAATGGCTGCCCACCCAAAAATCCTGACTGCCCCCCAGTCCAGTAGGCCTAGTACCGGGCCTGTAGCCATAGGAGATAAACCTGATCTCAAGAATTTGGATGTATTTTATAAGTTGGCTAATTCGTATGAATTCAAATTTGTATGAAAACGTATGATTATGATAAAAACAAACAATAATAAAACCCACCCCTAAACCCAACATCACAGGGGTAAAAGCAAATTGAACACAAATGTACGGATGTGGTACGAATTAGCCACCTCATAAAATACGTGCCATAACATTGCGTTGGCAAGACCCACAGGCAAAAAAAAAGATTATAGCTCAACTGGTAGTACTTTGCACTTTCAACTCCGAAGTCACAGGTTATATAAGTACCGGTACTGCTCAAATGTAGAGGGCGTACGCACTGACACTTTGGATAGAAGCATCTCCCAAATGCATAATGTAAATGAGCTGAACATTATGGGAAAATGAAGACTCTAAGATCGCTGACTATGTCTCAGAATCAAAAAAATGCATTAAAACTACCATCATATCCATCTCGCATGCTTCTTTGTGTCCGTGTGATTAGATCGGCAAGCAATTTTCAGTGAACTGGAATTGCTGATGCCATCATTTCATAGGAATATTGAGATGATTTGCATGATAGCTGTCACAGGGCACTCGGCTATATAAGGATGAAATACTGGAGGTGGATGAGCTTGTGGATATTATTAATCATTCATTGGGAATGTAATAGACAAGGAGACAAGATATCTAATAAATCAAAGCACTCATCTACAAGCACCAATAGAATGCCTTTGTGTTATGCACTTTAACATATAAAGACATATATATATATATGTATTAATGACAGGTAACAGTTTAGTAGCTTTCTTTCATTTTATTGTTGGTGTGCATTGCAATGCATTCATTCACAAAGACTGAATTTATCAAACCCCACATCTCCACATGCATGTTTGCTAGTTCGCCCATGGGCCGAATGCTTCTAATTTGGCAATGCGAATTTGTGTGTGCGCCTATAAAATTGTCCATGTATGTGTGTTGTGTGTGTATATGGGGGAAGGGAGCTTAGTTAGAGCTCCTGAAGGCCTGGCTGACCGGCTTCAGAAGCTTCGCCTTAGCCCACCGCAACACAGCAGGAGTCCTCTACAAAACCCAGGAACAAATGTCACCGGTTCTCAAACCCCCAACCAACCGGCGTTCCCATCCTCCTACGCTTCTACACACAACTGGCCTTCACAGACAGCCTTATCAGGGCTTAGGGAGCGGGGAAAAACAGACGTTCCGGCTAGCAACAGAAAACAAATGTAACAGAGGGGAGCGTATGCTTTCCTTCACAGCTGTTGAGTAGATAATGCTAGATTTTAAATTTAATTTGAAGAGGATGAGAGGAGATGCTGCTGTTTTTGTTATTGAGCGGTAAATTCTCATCCCTGTTTTCTTGCCGGCTTGTTATCAGAAAACAAGATGGAGGCAACAGGTACAAAGCGCTGTTTTTCCAAGCTGTTCTCGGTTAGGGATTCTTCAAAATAACCCCAGCCACTGGGGAAAAAATGAAGTGAAGGATAGCGATGGTCTTGTTTTTCCTTCACAGTGGCTCTTGTTTTAAATCTTTGGCGAAAAAAGGAGCAGCTCACTGCAGCACGAAACCAATTAGTTTTCTCGCACATGAGCGTCTTAATCAGAGGTGTAATTGGAGGAACCCTGCTGAGATTGAGAACAAGGTCTAAACCAACATCTGATCAGACATATTAAGATTTTAACTTGAGACATGATCGGAAAGCATCATTAAGTGTTTGGCTAAACCTGCTGAAATAGATCAAGTTACTTGGCATCATTAAAAAAGTATCCTTAAAAAAAGATAGGTATTTATTTGTCTATTTTACTGCGGTGGGTTTTTTATAATGACATTGGGGTTATCACCTTTATCTGCTGTTGAATCAGTGAAAATGTTTTTTCAACTAATTCTTGTCTTCCAACGCAATCTCTTACACTGTAAAAATTCCTTAAATTTTTCAGTTTAATCAACTTTCTTGACTAATAAGGAGTTTATATTCTAAAATAAAGTTGAAATAACTTAAACAAATTCAACTCCATACTAGTCAAGAAACTTTAAATGAAGTGTCAACTCGGTATCACGAAATGATGTACCTAGAGTCATGTAAATTTTTGACTCTTTTCTGTGACACTGTCACATTTAGTATAAACCAATACTTATAGTGACATCCTAACGCAAACGCCAAATCTAACCCTAAACCAAAGTGACAATGGTTTGAAAATAGGAAACCAATACGTGACAGTGACACGTAAACAAAAATGCATGATACGGTCACGTTTAAACGCGGAAAAACATGACAGTGTCAACGAAAAGAGTCAAAAAATTCTGGTACATAATTTACATAATTACATAATTTCGTGATACAGGGTTGAAATTGTAAATTCTAGTTGATAAAACTTAAAAATGTAAGTGCAACAATGAATTTTTTACAGTGTACATATTTTATAAGGTGGCTAATTTGTTTTGATTGGTCCAACCACACTGCTTTCGTCCCTGTGCCCTTGGGGTTATAGAGGCAGGGCAGGGTTAGGGGTTGGGTTTCATTATTGTTTTTCATGATAATTGAAAATATTTTTGAATGATTCATCTCGAACAAATTGATATGAATAGCCAACTCGTAATATATGTACAAATTCTTCACTATCTATTCAGTCTGATCATGATCTAAAGCACTAAAAAATCAGATCTCTTTTGGAATGAAATAAAAATACATTATATACATTTCACATTATAAAATCACTGTACTAAATTTTTTTTTGGCTGCATTTAATTATTCAACTCAGATATATTTCAACTTACTATTATTTATCTTGACAAGAGATGATTTGCTACTACTTAGAAAATGACGTTGACTTATTTCAACGATATTTTATAAGTTATAACAACTCAGCACTATTCAAGATAATAATAATAAGTTAAAATGACTTCTAAATCCGAGTTATACATGATAAAATAAAGTTGAATTTACTCAATAATGTGTTTATTTAGAATTCCTCAAATGTTTATGTTATTTTAACTCATATTTTGATTAAATAAACAAGAATTTATAATTTTTAATACAGTTTACTCAATTTATTTTGTTAAATCTACTAAGGCAGAGAAACACTATTTACAATGATGAAATGTTTCAAGTATGGCTGGGTCAAATATGGGATTTATAAGCTAATTTAAACCAACAGTTGTGTTTGTCAATTATTTACCCAACTATGGGTTAATCCCATCAACCCAGCATAGGTTTATTTATAACAGTTCTGTTAAATTTTACCAGGGGCCGGGATGATGTTTTAGGTTGGTCGCCCTGTTTGTATGACCGTAAGCAATGATGTCACCGAGGTCCAGAAATTGTAAATCTTTAATGTTGTCTCTGAATTAATAATAATTAGTTTAAACTCTTTTAGGGGTGTCTGCGTGTATCAGTTTGGTAAATGGTTTAGAGTCTGTGGTGTACTATGATCACTGCAGGGTTTTAGAGAGAGAGTTGTGATGAGAGCCTCTGCACTTTACTGTATATTGGCAGGGATATTATACCAATAGCCAGATCTACGAGTATTACTCACTTCTCCCTATGCCACTGAAGATGTGTGTCTTTTTTAAACTTTAGTTGTATAACCAAACAGTGGAGAAAGTAACAAGAAGCTATTTGCACGTATAATGTAATAGATAGACACTCCGAATGAAAAAAAACATAAAAGGTACCAACATTTGTATTGCATTTACAATCCTGTGAAATGAGGGGGTGCTGCAGCACCCTCAGCATCCCTACTTCCCGCACCCCTGATATTTACCCAACCATGGGTTAAACCAATCCAATATTTTAAGAGTGTGATATATTCATGGACCATGACTGGACAAAAATTAACTCACATTTGCATATTACCTGCCATAGACTTATTGATTATGAAGTTTTAGTGGAAAATGACTATATGTGATATTCCTTCTTAACAGTGCAAAGTCATACATTCAATTCCCAGTGAACACACACACACTGATAAAATGTATAGTTTAAATGCACTTGGATAAGAATCTGCCAAATGCACACATGAAATGGTGTCGGGCAGTTGATATGCATTTGCCACTAGTTGCAAGTTACTTGAATTGTCGAACTGTAATTTCCATAATGTAGGAGAAAGCTAAGCACAATAATGTGATGCTTAATTTTTATTCAATTAGTTTTATGGTTGCATCAAGTGCTCACTAGCCTTTGTTCACATGACCGATCAATATGTCTAAATAGATGTGATGACTTACACAAACAGCACAAACAAACAACACATTGAATGTTCTGACACACTTCAGTTCAAAAAAGTTATCCATCCATTAAGGTAAACATTGGACTGATGGATGATTATCAACTCCATCATCAGGTTACGGAAGAGGAGAAGGTGGGTGAGGAAGATTCGGGGGATTTCCCTCCTCCTTTGGCTCGCGGGAGCTTGAACTCTTTTTAAGTCGGCCACCACACCATGGCTAATGGCCCCCGCTGAGCCTGCTGTCTCATTCCCCACATCAAGCCCATCGTCCCTAAATCAAACCATAGAAAATTGGGCTTAAAATATTGGGGAGAGGCCCCCCAAAAAAAGACCCAAAAGCTGCATCTGTCGCCGGCTTACATGAAAGTTGGGCTCACGAGGAGTGGCGGTCACATCGTTCCTCACTCGCTGTAGATCTGAGACATGAAAAAGATTCAGGCTGGTTCCTCTTTGGTTTCATAGCCCGTAAGAAGCAAGATCGAGTGGACTGCGGGAGAACTAGTTGTCGTTCGATATGTATTGGCTGGTAGTGCAAGATGGATGCGGTGTGCCAGCGGTCATGAGCAGGAAGAGGGAGGTGAGCATGTTGTTCCTTATCACTAATACTGAGCCAATGGTTCTGCTGCTGAAATAGGCTATAAATGTGATATATTTCTGTATTATGAGCTCTAAGTGAAATTGCTTTGTTTAAAGGTGGCTGCATTTGAGATTTTCGGCCAACAGCACAGTCAGCTTTTTTGATGCATTATATCGTATTGTTTTGAAATTAACATGTGCAAGCATTTTTATATGCATAGTCAGTTTTCGTCGGCAGAAATGTACAGCTGGTGATGCAGAGGTGAGGATACTGAACAATGCGGCTAGATCAGGACCAACCTTCCTGCAACACACACACACACACACACACGTCACACAAACACACACCACCAGCAGTCCTTCTGCTGTGCTGTCTGCATTCTGTCAGTCCGTCTGAAAAATGCATGTGACGCAACTGAAAAATTCAGAACATCCAGGCGTGATTCCAGTGGGCAGAATGCAAATCATTGTGTATGGGATGCTGTAAACTTTGAGCTTTGGCAGAGTTTGGTGTGGAGGATGAAGGAAGCATTGTGTATGTTAGAAAGGGGAGGTGTAAGGGGGGTCAGTATGAGTGATGCAAGGGTGTCTGTCTGGGTGCAAAGGGAATCTGAATATTGCATCTTTGCAATATTGTTTTGCATTGTTTGACATTTTAGATGATAAGACATATACAGATGGCTATCCATGCATCAGATAACAAGAGCATTTTTGATACAACCCCTGCAGGATCCCAAACTGTCCGTGCGAACAATAGAGAAGCATCAGTGTGTCTGGCAGAAAGTGCTATACAGACAACCGCATTGCTCGAAACCAGCATCAGGACATAATTATAAGCTTTTCAAATAAGAAAGCAATTTCGAAAATATGCAAGAAGTTAATTATCATTTTTGTTAAGGGAAAACAGGATAGATGGATTTGGGGAGGGGGAGTTTTTATACAAGAATACAGAAAGGGGGGTGTTTATACAAAGAGCAGGTTTTTCATTGTGCGAAAATATAAACACAGATGAGCTGTGTCTGTGATTTGTTCATGCTTTTCACTTCACGCGGCAGGGATGCGCAGGCTGACGTGCCCCCTTTGCATTCGATGTAAATAGGCAGCGTGGACGCTGTATGATGAGATTATATTCCACCCATTTCTCTCCGTCTATTCTTTCTTTCAGGACTATTATAGTGTTTTAAGCTGCCTTTGATTCAGCTGGGCTTTTTTCAGCAAGCACACATGAGCAAGTGTTTTCGTCCTCTGAATTGATGTGTGCCATGTTTTAGTTTCCCTGCTTATTGTGTTTTCAAATCAAGGGATCTGCCAGTCAAAATATTTAATCACTAGTTTATTACATTTTGAAATAAATAGTGCGTAAAATAAATTATTTCTGATGGAGAACATTAACTGCATGCACGGCCAAGGAAAGATTATAAATTAATTACATTTATAAATATATTGATTAAATATAAGTCATGTATAAAGTAGTCATGTGACACATTTGTTAATATCAGTTTATTTGTGGTTATAATGCATGTTAACAAAAATATTAAATTTTGAAATGATAGATATTAAACATTTATCATTCAGTTTTTAAATTAAGTTAATGGCTTATTTTTATATTTTCCAGCACAAACCCACTGTAACATACTAACAATAGCAAAGTGCATTTTTTGTGACATGGCCCTAACAAAGCTGCCATTATTATGAGAACACAAATAGTTAGGCTATTTCAGTGCAATGCAATGCATAAATAAAGAGCAACACTTACATTATTTTAAACAATACTAAACTGCCATTATATTTTTCTATTTTATTAAATCGTATTAATGACTATTACAATGTTTTTGTCAGTGGATTTTGCTATTTTTCATGAACATTTATTAGTGCTAACTGTTATTTTTGTATTAATCTACCCTGAAGCAAAAGATAAACAAATCAAAGCACCGTTAAAAGATGAAAAGTGTAACGACAACAATAAACAGCAACTAAATGCTGTACATCTCACATCAGAGAACTGAACACATCTCCATCAATTTTTTCTGCTGTTGCATATGCTGAGATCTGCCTTTTATCCGTTCTTTGTTTGCAGAAGATGGGAGGGGGGTATCTGTGTACAACACAGACATATTAGTGTGTACGGAAGTGACTGTGCAGTTTATTTTATTATTATTCAAATATTATCCTGTTTATAATAATGATTTATTGTTATGAGTATTTCTCTAAATCCGTTTCGTTTAATTTACACATTAATCAAGGTTGAATTTGTCATTGGCATGTGCAAAAAGTTTGTTTTTAAATTACCAGCATTGTAAGAAGCTGAAAATATAAACGTTTTATTGTAAGCACAATAAAAGCTTTGAATTAAATTAAATTATTAAAATGCCTTTACAATAATAAAAACACTGTTATCATAGTGTGGGTGATTTGCCCAAGCAAATAAGGATAAAATGATAATAAAGACATGTGATAGGATAAAATTAGCATAAAATAGAAAAGGTGAAATAACAAGCATAATTTCTCTCTTTTTTAAAACTCAATTTTCTTTTCTCTGACATGTGATGCACAGACATTTTTTTCAAGCGTCCAGCTAATATTCTGAAAGTTTAAATGCTGTCTTCATAACTTGGTTTCCTTTATTTAATCACACGGCACTACAATGAATTGATCCGGGAATCTTGAACTTTATTCAGTATTGGAGATCCCAATAGCATCAATTGGGATAAAAGTGGTGGTCTGAATGTGACGGAGTCTTTAGTCTGTGTTTTTGAACCTCACAATGAACCAGAACACAAAAGAGGCTGGTCCGCACACAGATATTGTTGCCCGTGCAACCTTACAAAGCGGAGAGCCTTTGAAGAGAATTTTGAGTCGGCATGCTGAAAAGAAGCTTTGTATTTGTATATGCGTGCGAGATTACTCTGAGATGTATGGGGCTCGTTGGATATTTGGTTTTTAGGCAGCCCTATAAAAGTTGTAGAGCATGTCAAATTAATCAGGAAATACTGTGAGAGACTTTTATGCTATATTTGCTGGTGGTGTTTTTAGTTTTTAAATAAACTAAAGATAGTGTCTAAAATGTTGTCACTGTTTTTGTTAATGTTGTGGTAGAATATAATTTAATGTTTTTATGTATCATATTTACATTTATTTTCCAAGCATTAAAAATTGTATTTTGCTATTAAAATGACTTGAGAGGCATAAAGGATAGGTCAGTGATTTTATTTGACCTTTCACTACAAAGAATAGTGCATACAGATATTGATTTATATTCATCCTAAATGTCAGTCCTAATCCCAAACATGTTTCCTAATTGTTATTTTTGATTCCAATATTTCATTGTGATTTTCTTTTGTTTTATAAAAATACAGAAATTATTTCATTTAAATTATTGCATACCACTATTTAAAAAAAAAATGTGTATGCTGTGTTTTGTCCCGAAAAATCCTTTACAATATTTATTACTATAACAATATATATAGAATTAAATGTGTTTAGGTCATGGTGGTTTTAAATGAATGTGTTTGGCATTTTCTGTTATATCCTATTTGAACAATGTGTTTTAATGTCTTACACTGCCGCTGATCTTTAAAAATGAATAAATATTACTAAACATTAAGCAGCTTTTCCCGCTTGTTTACTTTTGCTAACACAATTCTATAAATAATGATTGATCATTTTATATTGTTTAAAATTGTGTGTTATGGAAACCTGTACCTAAACATAATTTTCTTTTTGCAGAAATAAATCATTCTTACAATAAGATTTGTATTTATTATTCTGAATGAAACTGAATGAATATATTGAATGTTTACTGAATGAATTGTAGTAAGATACAATTAAGTAGATACTTCAGATTTGTGAAGTTATTTAGTTTATGTTAATATGTCACTAATGATTTATACAAGTTATAGTTTATGAAAACACTCATAAATATAATTTTAAATATTTTGACTTTACTAACAGTCTGAATATGTATCTTGTCATGTATACAATGATGTAAAATGTAGTCTTAATATCAGTGTATTGTTGAATATATCATTTAATGTCTAATACTATTTTTTCCAAACTATCTATCATCTTTATATCATCTGTCATCATTTTTTATTTCAAAACAAACTTTTAAAGTCAAATGAGAGATGCAAAGATTTTATTCTGTTCTATTTTGGCATTCTTGTCTATTCATGGACCTAAGCAAGAAGTGGCTGGCTCTTGCCCAGCATTATTGTGACAGCCAGGATGTTGGTTCAAGACCTTTGGTGAAGTCAGGGTCACGGTAGACAATCATGCCAGCACACAAGTGGGTTTTAGCGCGCCCCTTTCATTCATGTGCAGAGAAAGGTGCCCCTCCCTCAGCACACAGCTTCAATTCCTTCGGCTTCCCGAGGGAAAATGCTGCCATTCTCTGAATAAACCAACTATCTCACACACACACACACACACACACACATATACTACAGCAGGAGAGCAAAGATTCGCGGGATGTGACCTCGGCTCTCCTTTAGGTAAACCAGCACTCCTGGCTATGCGCAAGACCTGTGACTTCTTCTCACAGCTTGATCCTACTGGGAGAAGGCAGGAGATGCATATGTAATCCTGACGTGTGTAAGAAAAAGACAGAAGGAGTTCTTTTGTTCTTTCTATTTCCTAACCCCTATTTATTACATGCTGGTTTTTACAACTAAATAAAGAAACAAGGAGCAAACTGGTTATTTTCAGTCCTATTCATTGTTTTTTTATCTACAGAATACAGTAAGGTCCTACTGTTGCCAGGGCAAACATGACTAAGATTCAAGCAAGTGTATACAAAAATTATAAAAAGACAGCATTTATCATAATAAAGCTAGAAGTTATGTTAGATTGTAAGAGGCAAATTTTATTTGTTGTTTAATTATTCTTAAATATAGATCTATGCTGTTTTTCTATCTATCTATCTATCTATCTATCTATCTATCTATCTATCTATCTATCTATCTATCTATCTATCTATCTATCTATCTATCTATCTATCTATCTATCTATCTATCTATCTGTCTGTCTAACTGGAAATAAGGTAAAATATAACTGAAGTAATACTACTGTCTTCACTTCGGAGTGAGACAATAATAATCACGAGCAACACTCATGGGTCTGCTAATAATTTTTAATTTAATTTAACTGTATTGTTTAATCCTAGCATGGTTTCCACAATTTAAACAAGAAATGTATAGTATTATTTGCACTGGTATAGCTTAAATTAGAATGTAGTCTTTACAAATGCTATAAAAGGGTGGTTTACAAATTATAATAATATTGTTTATTTGCAAAATCTAATGTTAACTGATTAGATACAATACAGAAAAAATATATATGATCATTGTTTACATTTAAAGATATTATTAAAGAAGTTAATGCTAAATGCTAACATTATTCTGTAACCTAATGCTGTACATTATTCTGACTCCAGTACATACTACACCATGCGGAGTAATAGTATACTTTTACTATTATATAAAAAGGCAGATTAAAAAGCCTTACTTGCATATAAAACCGACTACTTTTAACCCAACAGATTGAAGAATAATAACTTTATTTAAACCAGCCAATACAACAAACAATATAAATCTTATTTGATTTATAATGTAAATAATTATTATTATGTATAGATTTAAGCAGTGAGCACAAAACCCCACAAATTCTGATTACTGTTGACATATATTGCACATTTGTAGTGTGTTGTAATTTTAGTGGTGATTAGATTTAGATTTTATAGTTTACAGAGATCATTTTAAACCAATGTAATGCACATGTTGCCATACAGTGCACACAATGCCACCAAACTTTCAGTTTTCAACGTGAAAAATAAAGAATAAAGATAGCTGTAATATGAATTAATAACAGTGCTGTGTGTGTTTTGGCACTGTTGTGCGCCCTCAGCCCCTCCTCTCCCTATTTTCCATGGGAACTCAGGGACAAATTAAGGTAAGAACAAACCAGTCTCAACATGACAGGCACAGAGTCACAATATAAATACTGTTTTGGATATTGGCAAAGCATGAACGTTTAAAAGCCATACATTGTCCTCATCTAAGATATTTATCGATATTTTCAGAGGTGCAACTGCCAATGATACGACAATTGACATGCGTGAAAACAGTTTACTGCCGACTATAATACGCGAAAGAACCTTTATCTGTTTTTTGATTACATTGAATAAACAGAGAAAAACGGCCAGCATGTTTAACATATATAAGTAGATTTGAGTAATTTACGCCAGTAGTTCCGCTGCATTGTTCTACTGGAGACAGAAAAAAACTTCCTCCGCCAGTTAAATTAAAACGCCGATCGTCACTTTCCTAAAGCATTTATAAAACACTCATTTCCACAAAGAAATCATCAGATTTTATTTATGATTTGACGCTGGTTGTCTTGTCCTGCTGTTTCTCCTAAATACTACAAACGCTCTTTACTGCGATAGTCATAAAACTTAATGAATAGGTGCGCCCCCTTGTCGCACCACAGCCGTGTTGCTAGCGTATCCATGCGCACGAATCCTCACATCTTATTCACCTAAAATAGAACTCACATTTTCTGATAATAACATCACATATCATTTAAACACTAAAATATTAAATGTCTGTAAATCATGGTTAGTTACGGAAAAGTCATTTACTTTATTTACTTCGAACGACGTGGGGTCTAGTTTATCGGAAGGCGGCAGAATACGGTGTGGGTAGGAGTTTTTATAATGGCTGGAGCGCATATGGAGTGACGCCATCTTTCCCGTGTGCTGCTGTTACGCGAGCGCGGATTCCTCGCGCACACATCCACTCAGCAGGGGCTGCCGTGCGCTGCAGGTCATTCTCAAACGTTTTCTCAACGGATTGTCGCATTTTTTTCGGGTTGAGGTGTGGAAAGGCGACAGAGGAATATACAGCTTTTGACACAGGTAAGTGTTTGTGGCAAAGAGAGTGCGTATATATGCCATGTTTTGACGGAATGTCTTACTGCAGCTCTGGGAAACGAGGTGGAAAAAAATCACGGCCGTTTTTCACACGCACACTAACACACATCAACGGACATTTATCACACTGTAATACACGTTTTATAATTTACAAACTGTGTTTAAAGCGCCAAGTTAGACCTTTAGTGTCTTTGGTGCTAACTGGTTAGCATTTTAAGGGCTCGAAAAGTGTTTTGTGGGGACTGGGTATAACAAGCCTTAAACTGGACCCATTGCTCATTTTTACTTAAAATATTGCGTGTTAATTCTCTTCGTCTAATCTAAAGACTAGAGTTGTTTGTTTGTCTTTGGTTTGGGGCTTGCGTGTGGCTGTGGAATAAAAGTTAGTTTATACTTAACTAGTGTGGATAAGCTGTTGTGTACTTGACTTTTCAACCCAGTTGTCTCGTTTGCCATGTATCCAGACACGCTGTTTTTTTTACATTTTCCTATTTTTTTCAAGCCATCTAAAAATCTGGAGCGTTCAATTTTGCGTAACATGTTTCAGTCCTCAAAGGCGTGACCAGCGGTATCGTGTTGAGTTATAAACACTTATGGTGTCAATAATATCGTGTGATGATAAACACAGTGAATATTACCCATAATTTAATGTCTCAGACAGAAACAAAGACATTTAAAGTGTTTGGCCGTTGAAAGGAAGTCAAGGAGGAGCTTGAGTGAAATCTGACTCTGGAGCTCGTGCTGATGGGGGTGGGGACAGTCGGGCTCGATGCGCGCACACGGGGGTTGCGGACGGACATACCCTAATTCCGAATCTATAACCCATAGCATATGACCCACTGAGTCACTCTTTACTACAGCATACACATCTGTATCAGTGGGTGTTTGTTGTTTAAAGTGAGATTACGGCATCATGAGACGTATCGACTATACTGTACTCCAATTGGCTTGTTTATTTTAATGACGTCGGTTTATATTTAGTGTTAAATGATTCATTTTTAGTATATACAACAACTATCCCTATAGGGGCAGCTGGCATTTGTTTTGCTTAAAAAGTAAAGCAAATACGTACATTATCCACTCTTCCTTAACATGCAAGGGTTAATGTAATGTATTTAACTTCACTGCCTGGTAAGTAAAAGCATTAGGCATTTTAATGAGTTTTATTCAACCCCTGGTTACACTAACTAGTCTATATTGTATGTGTAGACTTTGTGAATTGATTATTGTTGACATGTAGATTATCAGCCATTAATAAAAACACTTATAAGGGCCATTGATAAAGAATACAAAGATACATGGATATTTTGAGTCTTTCAGTCAATGAATAGTTCAAAAATAGGCATTACCACTTATGCCACTTGGCAGTCAAATGCCACTTCAAGTTTATCAGGGCTATTTTTAATCCTACATTGTTTACTTGCTGGCATTTTTGAGTCATTGGTGTGTCTTTGGCATATATGGTTGGTCAACCTTTCTGTATACTTCAAGCTTCCATGCACCAACTTTGTAATGGTCAATGGCTGTTTTGGCTCATATAGTATGTTTTGGATACGGGTAAGGCATAGGAATTCAAAATGCAGCAATTCCAGCCAAGGTAAATAAATACGGTCACACATGCGCATAATCATGGTGTTACAGCATCTCTAGTCACAAATTACACATTCAAAGCAGAATTATAACTATATAGGATATTGCTGGAAGCTGGCAACTAAGCGGATCCAGTGAAACACTCCACACAATAGCCAGATTTCTGATATCTAACACAGGTGTTGAAATCACTATCTGAGCTTCATGCCCCAGGTCACAACAGGCACTTAGCTTGAGCCATTTGGGGTGGTATGAATGCCAAGGATTACAAACAAATGCTTCGGTCTTCTCAAGCCTCCTCGGGTTTCTTCGGGGGAGCCCATCGTTTAGTGGGGAATGGTATTTGGAAGAAGTTTGAGTTTGTTTTGCTTTTTTCGTCTCTTCTGTAGCCATGTTTTGCCTTCGCCTATGTGTGCGAGTATGTTTGGGTAGGTCAACCCAAAAGGATAATATTGGTTTGGTGCAGTTTTGTGTGTGTGAAACCTGCTTGTAGTTATGTAAGGGCATCTCGAAGTATTTATAGTAAGTGTGGGAAAATTAAAACTGCATGCTAGTTTTAGCTTTAAACTGTTGTGATGCACTAGCTTTTCTTCATAATGCTGACCCTGAACTTCAGCTTGAGCCGTTGCATAGATTTGTGTGCCAGATTCATTGTTTGGCCCATCTTTGTTAGCTTTCTGTGCAACTGAACCCATGTAAAAACTAGTAGATTCGAGAACCAGTAGGTTTTCAGATTAGTTTCAGATTAGAACAAAAAAAAAAAACGCATGTGGTGGTTATTAGGGTTGAGATGTTGTCATGTCTGTGAAATAAGAAATGACACTAGCGAGAGACGTGTTAAAATTGACAGGAGCGAAATTAATTTTAACACCTCTTGTTTTTCTCCTCTGATGGTTCTAGTCCCACACATGCTGTTCAGGTTGATTATAAAATCCAGCGATAAAAGTTGTAGGTTTGATTCCCAGGGTACACGCACATTTAGAATGTATACCTTGAACTGGAAGTCTATTGGATAAAACATCTGCCAAATGCATAGATGAAAATGAAAAGGCCCAGTATTTGCGCTTTTTCATTGGATAGTACGGCCAGGTACATCTCACTTTTGGGGGGCTTTCCACTGTGTACAGTACCCTAGTACCTGATACTTTTTTCAGTAACACCTTGGTTGAGGCGTACAGATACTAAAGAGAAAATCACCACTACCAGCGTCATTCCTACGTGCAAACCAAGTGATGTTGTCATTTGTGTTTTGTACCCAAACCTCCTTTTAGCAGTAACAAACATTTGCATGCCGAGAACAAGAACACCATTCCATCAATATGCCTTGTCACTCCTGTTAACCCCTTTTTTGTATCATTTTTACAATGATGTTAAAGCGGTAGAGGCCGTGCAACTGTAACGATAAGTCTATAATCCCACCCACTCTGAATCGGCATTAAACTGCCATGAAAAAGCGAACAGAGCCAAAGTAAAGCGAGCTGCATCATACCACACAATGAAAAATCGGCATAAGTGTAGTTTGTGTGTGGGATTTTTTGCAGACTGGGGCTCAGTTGGCACCTCGCATTGCGTGCGAACGAGTGCAGTAATACCGCAGGAGGGGGGTTGAGGCCTGTATGCTGCTGGGTTTATCTGTCCAATTGACTCCAGATGTTGGAAAGCCTGAGACGGAGCAACTGGCTGACTGCTGTGAAACTCTCGGCAGCCCGAGGCAGACTGCCACAGCGCCACTGTGTTTTACACATCCCCTTATCAAACACACTATCCATGCTGTGCATTTACAATACTGAGTCCTACTCATTGGCAAATTTTAATGTGTGTGGTTCAGTGTTGTTTTCGTCAACGATGACGATAACGAAATGATTTCGTTGACGCACCTATTTTTTATGACGCTAACGCGACGATGACTAGCTAAAAATGTCTCTAAGGTGACGAAAACATGACGAGACGCTTTCGAGTTTTCGTTGACGAGACGAGACGGAACGAAAATGAATGTAAGTCTGACGTTTACAATGCTTGTCATTAGGGCTGTGACGGTCATTATATAACCGTGAGACCGACGGTTATAGTTGAACACCGTCATTAGAACTCTATAACCGGCAAAACCGTGTTATTAAAATATAAAAAAAAAGTATCATACAGAATTTTTAAATACTATTTAAAACAATTGTTAACAGTCTGTGTTATACGCCCCACTATGTTCTCACGCAGTGAAAAATACAGAGCGGAGCAGACACTGACAACGTGCTGACATACAGGACAGACCAGGTTACTTTTCGGTTACTTTTGAGATTAAACATATTAAACAAAGTCTCACCTTTCAAATCATCTCTTCCTTCTAGTTCATTTATAGCATCAAATAAACATGAATGACCATAAGAAGGAATGTTGTTTTAACCGCGGAAAGACGTCAGTACACTCCGCTTTTCAAGTTCAAATTCTCCCATGCTAATCTACTAACTCTCCTGAAAGCACATTCACTGCTTGTCTTGCTGTTAATTTTAAATAAACGTAGAGTAAGTAGCTAATCAGTGTCTTGTTTATTCAAACGCCGGTTTACTTCGCAAGTGTGAGCACTGAACAGCGCGTACTGTATGTGGAGAGCGTTTGCCGCGCGTGGCCATTGTCGGCTGCGTTTGCTGCGCATACTGTGCAGTTTAGTAACAGTATAAAAATCTCAAGTTCATATTACTTTACTTTACATGCATTTATGAGCAAAACCTCTTCAAGACGCTTTTTAACCCACATTCTGGTCCATGTAATGACAGATATAGACACAATTAAATCTGTTTCTCTGAAGATTATCAAAATAGATGAGAGAGGATTCATTTATTCTGAGCAGAGAGTGACAGCGCAGTCTTCTGTCAACATTGTGTTTTTAAATATTTCATTGCTTTCTGTTAAATTGCTTAAAGTCATTACTGCTTAAAACACACTTGGAATCACATTCATGATTTTATGGTAAAATGACACTTTCGCGTCAATCCACAAGCATTTAAACGAGCAAAACGCCCCCCACAGACGGTTATGTTATGAACCGTCACATTTGACTCACGTCATAACCGTCATCACCAATTCTGAAACCGGCACACCCCTACTTGTCATTTCTGCATATTTTGCGTGAAATCGGTCTGTTTTTAGCTAAAAAGTATCCGCAATGCTGCCGTTTCCTCTCCTTGTTTTGGGTCAACACAGTCACGCCCACCACCCGGCTGCCGCCATGCCGCGCACGCGCACCAGATTTCAAACAACAACACCACACCTGCGGCTGTGGCGAGTTCGAAGGACGTTGCGGAGGCGCCAATAAACGGAAACGATGAGATGATTAATGGACATACTTTCAGTATAATCCATCAGACAGAAAAACGGAATGCATATTGGGAGACGACGGTAAATGTGGCCACAAATAGGGCAAGAATGGGAAGAATACCACCAACCTCAAGCGGCACCTGAAGGCTCATCACGCTTATATTTTTTTGTAAAGGTAACTAACCAGTCACGCTGTTAACAATCATATACATTTTACTCGACATTCGGCTTGTGACACATTTCATGGTAAGCTTAAGGTTTTACATGTATCTACTTGTCAAACCTAAGCCCATTTCCTATACTTTTTGTGGTGTATTTAAATAAGGCAAGGCACGCGTTTCTCAAATTTATAAGTGAGGTCTCAGCGTAACACACAAACTCAACATGAGGGTATATCAGGCTCAACTTTTTTGTTATGACATGCGCAGAAGGCACATCAACTAAAACAATGGCAAGACCTCAGGGAGAACCTTAATGCACATTTTAATAGTATTAAATACACCACACTTTTTAACCTAAATTAATTTGTTAAAAAATACTTTTTTTACTAAAATTGACTTAAACTTGACTAAAACCTTTTTGCGTTTTCGTCGACTAAAACTTGACTAAAACCTTTTTGTGTTTTCGTCGACTAAAACGTGACTAAAACTAACAATTTCATAAGTGACTAAAATGTGACTAAAACTAAAAGCATTTTCGTCCAAAAGACTAAGACTAAAACGAAAACTAAAAGGGCTGCCAAAAACAACACTGGTGTGGTTTGACTTTGATGTAGACGATTGAGAGATTTATTTTGATTGCTTCGGTGCTTCGTTCTCCTCCTGGCATGGGTGTGTTTTGGAGCCTGTGTTGGTCCAGGTGAGATTGTTGGTGATACTAAGTTTAGCACTGTCTTGTAGATTAAACTATTTTGTAAAAATAAAAACTTTGTTCCATTCATTCTGTATATTTAATTTGTTTAAATTCCCTGTCTCGAAGCTTGGTTATGTTTTTCTCTAATGGACTGTTTGCAACATTCACAACACCACGGCACACACAATTATCTGTAAGGCAAGTTGGGATGCTTAACGATTAATCGCGATTAATCTATAGCAGAATAAAAGTTTTCGTTTACATCACATATGTGTGTGTAAACTCTGTATAATAAATATGTATATACATATATAAATATGCACACATGCATGTATAATTTTAAGGAAAAAAGTATATATTAAGTATTTATATATAATATAAATTATACGTAAATATACAAATGAGTATATACACATGTAAACATTTCTAAAACATATAAATGCATGTGTGTACTAGGGCTGCAACTAACGATTATTTTAATAATCGATTAATCTGTCGATTATTTGTTCGATTTATCGATGAATCGGATAAAAAACAAGAAAAGCATTCATTTTATTATTAAACGTCTCTGCGTCACGCGACACAACGAATCAATTATGAAATTTGTTGCCAACACTTTTAGTAATCTATTTTTATCGATTTAATTGATTCGTTGTTGCAGCCCTAGTGTGTACATTTATTTATACAAAGTTATTATACACAGTTCACACAGATTTATGATGTAAACAAAAACTTTTATTCTGCTATAGATTAATCACGATTAATCGTTAAGCATCCCTAAATGCAAGTCTAGCTTTCTTTCTTGACCCAGTTCAGCTGTTGAAACAGAGGCTGCTTTTGAAAGCCAAATCCTAAAAGTGAGTGTTTGTGTAGAACCGTAAGAGCTGAATTTACATGGTAACATTATTTTTCTCAGACAAATTGCCAACACCGTGATGCATCATAAAGCAAAACCTGCTGTGTTATTCAGTGTAGATTAACAACTTCTGTACTTCTAGTTGAAACATTTTTGACCTTTTCACTTGCTGCAACATGTTTGTGTTTTGTAAAACTTGTTTGACTGAAGGGAACAGTATGTTTTCCTTACAGACACAATAAAGGGGAGATAGGCAGCCAGTTTTGGTCGCAAGGCTACATATGAATGTAGGACATTTCGGAGAGGGGTGCACTCTGCCTACTGACTTGGAGAGGGGTGTTGTATGTCTGAATAAAGGAGGTGGGCTCAGGGCTAGTGTTATGGTAATTGTGGTGGAGGCCTCACAAAAGAGGAGGAGATTGGGC
Source organism: Paramisgurnus dabryanus (assembly GCF_030506205.2). Lineage (NCBI taxonomy): Eukaryota > Metazoa > Chordata > Actinopteri > Cypriniformes > Cobitidae > Paramisgurnus > Paramisgurnus dabryanus. The sequence continues at coordinate 25,243,519 of NC_133349.1, forward strand.
CCCTCAGTTGGAGATGCTGAATTGAGTATTTCTTCAGTGGGTGTTAACTGCTGATGGTGAAGGGCAATCAGTAAAAAATGTCATGTGCATATTGACGCTGCTGTGAAGGCGGTGGGGTTTCTCACTGAGCACATTATTTAAGCTCCTATAGACCTTTAGCACCTCATTTTACTAGTAATGGTGTTAAAACTCAGCACTTTGCTGAAACTTTATTCTGCTTATGTTGGACTGACTTGGTAAAACTTAAAAATGCTTCCTTTAGGGTTTTTTTTAGGGGATGTGTATGTGTTTTTGCAAAACCTTTAGTTTTTGTCATATGATTGAGTTAAGGGTCAGAAAGAGAGAGCTCTTGCCAGCAGTTCAGGTTATTTACCCTTATAACAATTTCATACAGTAATACTAATGTACAGTAATGGCTGAAAATGGTTCATCTATTTACATAATACATAAACTTATTTTCTAAGGGGTGACCTACAAAAATTATGTTTTCATTAACTTCTAACACAACTGATGCCATGATGTCATTGAGCTTAATAAAGCCATTCTCATACACCCGGGCAGTTGTAGCCAAGTGGTTAGAGAGTCAGGCTTTTAACCTGTGAGTTGCCGGTTCGAGTCTCACGGGCAGCGACTGTGGTGCCCTTGAGCAAGGCACCTTACCCTAATAGCTGCCCACTGCTCCAGGTGTGTGCTTGTTCACAACTTGCAGTGCGTGTTTGGGTTGTGCCGATAGACAATAGTATTGTGTATTGACGATCATCAGACATATTGCCAATAGCAGTCTTTCATGACGATAGTTGGCGATAGTTGTCGTCATAGTTTCACATTAACATGCATGCACCTGGACTTAATGCGTGTGTCTTGGACTCTTGCTCGGACCTGAATGCGCGACATGGACTACTTCTGTAATGCGCATGATTTAGACTCTTCCTAGCACATGAGCTTGTAAGACAAACGGCTCGGACATTGTCTTGTACTACAGAGATTGTTAGCGTGCAAAGGGTTAAAACCAGCAAGTGTGTTGTTCCCGCTCCCTGGCACGCAGGAAATTTTAGAGCGCCTGGGGTTTTCTGTGCTCGGATTAATGGCATCAGTTTTAAGGTGGTTATGTTCAGGACAGTGTTGCCCTTGCATCTTTTTTGTCCATCAATCAAGTGACTTGTCATAAATGAGAAAAAATAATAAAATAAATGCGTAAACTAATGCCCCGTCCCCCGATACTATCGTGTATTGGCGATCTCACAGGCTGATGATAGGACAATCTCAAAATGGGGCATATTGCCCAACACTAGTGCATGCATGTGTTCACTACTCACTGGGATGGGTTAAATGCAGAGGTCAAATTTCGAGTATGCACTGCATACTTGACAAGCTAGTCACTTATTTTCAGATTACGGAAAATTCATGGATAATGTGTCTGGGATTAGTTCTAGGATTGTTTTGATTTTGTAAAGACACGTAATGGATTTGTAATCGCGCTCTTGGTGGATTTTTTTCCATAACGTCTTAATTCTCTTGAGAAACCATGCGCTTGAATTTATTTGATCTCGGCGCAGATAGCGAGGAGCTCCCTGTTCTGTTTCTTACTAGTTTGCAGACATTTCTTCATCATGAACATTAATCTGCATTTAAAACCCCAATATTAAAGAACTGAACAATAACTACGTTGTTGTGACTTCACAACAACACATCTTAAGCCCGATTTATAGTCGTGTGCAAGCTCTACGCCGTAAGTTATCCGTAGCCTTTGCGTAGCTCTGCATAGCCTGACGTGCACCTCGCAAAATTTTTAACAACGCGTCAAATCTACGCGAACCGCAAGTGCTGTGATTGGTCCACCAGAACCCTTCCCGTCAGGTAAAAAAACTGCGCCATAGATATTTCAGTTTGTGACGGTGAAAACAAAGATGAGCCAAGTTGAGGGGTTATTTAACTCAAACTGCATCAAAAGTCGCTGTTTATTTACTTCCATCATTGCTGGTCTTCTCAAATTGTACACAAGTTGTTGTTTCTTCTTCGTTTGTGGGTTAACTTGCTAAGCTGCTGCTTCTTTGACATTCGCGCTGCTACTGTGGTTACACGCGTGGTTACTGCCTACCAGCGGTAGTATAAATGAAAGCCGACGTGGAACTTACGCCGTCGCGGCTATGCCGTAGGACCTATGCACAACTATAACGAGCCCTTTACAGGGTTGTTCCTGCCTTTTTCACACAGGACATGTTCTGGAAATATAACAGCAATGTTACTAGATCCCCATCCCGGGATTTACCCCACGATCAATTCCGGGACGTGTTTGCTTTCACACGGAAGGCACTCTGGCAATTTTATGGGATCAACTGTGAAAGGGGTTTACTATTAGTGTGAATTATTTAGGTCGGCTGGGATGTGTGAACAGGAAGTTCTTGACACTCATCTCAATCTGAATTCAATCTACCTTGATGACATGGTAACCTAAACATTCACAAAACCATATTTAAACCATCCCCCAAATTTATAAGTGTAAAAAGTGAAAAGTTCAAACACACCTGGACATCAACAACAAACAAGAGTATCTTTACAACGCAGCAATGGTGTTACAGTTTAATTCACTGTTCCCTGACATTTAGTTTACGCCAGTTTAACTTTTTGTAAATGAAACAATTTGCTAAATATGTTTAGTAGCTGATAAGTGCACACTCCTGAGGTAGTCGGATGACTGCTTGTTAAAATGTCAACAAAAACGTCCCTGAACTCTCACAGAAACGTTCCTGTTTGTACTGTTTATTGTTTGTCATAAGCATTTTTTCCGGGTGTATGATGAGGGGTTGGCACGAGTCTATGTGTGGGTAGTGTGGCATATCCTGTCTCACTCTTTCATCCCAGCTGCAGGCAGGTTAGGAAACAGAGAGCTTTCAGTCTGAACACTGGGTCTTGTGTATGGTTTAGCTGCACTGGTATGTGTTTGTGTATTTGACCAGTGTGTGACTCTGAGAGTTGGCACTCAAAATGGGAAATTAACCACACCACTGTGTGTCTTTCAGATTAGAAAGCTGTGTTTGGCTCTGAAAGGATCATGGCAACCCAATGTAAGTTTTTCATTTTTGTAAACTTTTCTAGTTTCCTAGTTGTTTACGTGAAAACATGTTTTTTAAAACTGCAGATGATGTTCGAGACGAATATATTTTACTACAACAACAAAGTTAATTATATAACAAGTCATATGTGTCGTCTTGTACAGCCGATCTGATGGAGCTCGACATGGCCATGGAGCCAGATCGTAAAGCTGCCGTCAGCCACTGGCAGCAGCAGTCCTACCTGGACTCTGGTATCCATTCTGGTGCCACCACCACTGCTCCGTCCCTGAGCGGCAAGGGCAATCCAGAGGAAGAGGATGTGGATAATCAGGTGTTATATGAGTGGGAGCAGGGTTTTAACCAGTCCTTTAACCAGGAACAGGTAGCAGGTATGTGATGCATTACATTAACATTGGTGCATTGGGTAATCTTTTGTTAAAAACATTGCCTGTAAAAAAACTTTTATTCATAGACAAATTTTGGATTATCAGTGCATAATTCAAATGCATTTGATTAGCATGGTACTAATAAACAGTGCTATGATTTCCCATAGATATCGATGGCCAGTATGCCATGACCAGAGCCCAGCGAGTCCGGGCAGCCATGTTCCCCGAGACTCTGGACGAGGGCATGCAAATCCCCTCCACACAGTTCGACTCGTCCCACCCCACCAACGTCCAGCGCCTGGCTGAGCCCTCGCAAATGCTCAAACACGCCGTGGTCAACCTCATCAACTACCAGGATGATGCTGAACTGGCCACACGTGCAATTCCAGAGCTTACCAAACTACTGAATGACGAGGATCAGGTAGGAACGAATGCACTTTACTAAAACTAGCCAGTATTGTGACGTATTGCGCTAACATGTTTTCTTCATCGTTCACAATCAGGTGGTGGTGAATAAGGCTGCTGTAATGGTGCACCAACTTTCCAAGAAGGAGGCTTCTCGTCACGCCATCATGAGATCTCCGCAAATGGTGTCGGCCATCGTGAGGACCATGCAGAACACCAACGATGTCGAAACGGCCCGTTGCACCTCTGGCACCCTGCACAACCTCTCCCACCACAGAGAAGGGCTACTCGCCATCTTCAAATCTGGAGGCATACCTGCTCTTGTCAAGATGCTCGGGTTGGTCCTTCATGCATCTGACTTTATTCTAGTCAATTACTTATGTCTTATTTTCATGAGTAGGTGCAGTGTGTGGAAATTGAAGGCTGAGTCATATACGGAGATCGGCTTTATACTCTGAATCCAATTATTTGCCTGTAGTTTGGCTCTAATATTGCTTTGATCTCCTTAGCTCCCCTGTGGACTCTGTACTATTTTACGCCATCACGACTCTACACAACCTGCTACTGCATCAAGAAGGAGCCAAGATGGCTGTGCGTCTGGCCGGAGGCCTGCAGAAAATGGTGGCTTTGTTAAACAAAACAAACGTCAAATTCCTCGCCATCACAACAGACTGCCTTCAGATTTTGGCATATGGCAATCAGGAAAGCAAAGTAAGAAACTTTGCACCTGTTTTTTTTCCCTGCAACATTGTGTTACTCGAGTCTAGCATTGCAACAGATGCATCGCAGCCATTTTTAGAATAGATGTTGGATTCCTATGTGCTTTGATCTTGGTTTTGGCAGTAGATGTTTAACTATATCACTTAGCTTCTTGCTTTTTTGTGCTTTGTGTCCCTGGTTCTTCATTGATGATATTAAAACATACATATATTGCAAAATGCTTACCTGGATCAAAACGTTGGACTTACAGTTTTGTGTTTTTCTTAGCTTATCATTCTGGCCAGTGGAGGCCCACAAGCTCTGGTCAACATCATGAGGACCTACACCTACGAAAAACTGTTGTGGACCACCAGTCGAGTGCTTAAAGTCCTTTCCGTTTGCTCCAGTAACAAACCTGCAATTGTTGAGGCTGGTGAGTCCATCTTCATATCGGACCAGCACGTGGTTAGAAGGGAGCCAATGATCAAATAACATCTCTAAATTCAAACTGTGTTTGTTTTCAGGTGGTATGCAAGCACTCGGCCTTCACCTCACAGACCCCAGTCAGCGATTGGTCCAGAACTGCTTGTGGACATTGAGAAATCTTTCAGACGCCGCCACCAAACAGGTACAGCTCGGTCTCGCACTTTCCCTCAGCATTTTACGCTGTCTTCTGTTTTTCCTACATGAGACCTCTCTTTCTGTCTCCACATTGTTTCCATGGAGAAGACGTCTTTAGCAGAAGTAGATGTGCAGGTAACGGTCATTCCTGCCTTTGTCCGTGACTGGGTTCACGGGCTGTAGCCAGCACCGACCCCACACAGTTAGGATATCAAATTGTGAAAGACCATTGTCGATGGAGCATGAACACACGCTACATTTGGTTGTAATGCCTGTGTTCTGTGTACATTTCACCCAGCTGTTGTGATTTCGTGGAAATACTCTTGTATATTTACCAGATTGATAATGATTGTGTTTCTTCACTCATGATAGGCTTACAACCTCATGTAACTCGTCATAGATGTTTTACGAATGACTGTGACTGGTGATGTTCAGGACTACAAACCTTTCGTTAATTATTGGTTCGTGTGACGTATAATGTCTTAACCGTGGATCCTTCTGATTCACAGGAGGGTATGGAGGGTCTTTTGGGCACCCTGGTCCAGTTGCTCGGCTCAGATGATATCAATGTGGTGACGTGTGCTGCCGGAATTCTGTCCAACCTCACGTGCAACAACTACAAGAACAAGATGATGGTGTGCCAAGTGGGCGGCATCGAGGCGCTAGTGCGCACCGTCCTTCGAGCAGGAGACCGAGAGGACATCACAGAACCGGCTATCTGCGCGCTCCGTCACCTCACGTCCAGACACCAAGATGCCGAGATGGCCCAGAATGCAGTGCGCCTGCACTACGGGCTGCCCGTGGTGGTCAAACTGCTCCACCCTCCCTCACATTGGCCTCTTATTAAGGTATTAAAAAAACTGGCCAATCAGAAGCAACGTCGCTCTGATCCTCACCGTACGCCCGAGCTTAAATTACCTATGCCCTCTTCCAGGCAACAGTCGGGTTGATCCGTAATCTGGCACTGTGCCCCGCAAACCATGCCCCTTTGAGAGAGCAAGGTGCCATCCCTCGTCTGGTGCAGCTTTTGGTCCGAGCCCATCAGGACACACAAAGACGAACCTCGATGGGTGGAACGCAACAGCAGTTTGTGGTAAGTCACAAACTCGCACGCGGTCAAGCTGGCGTTTTAAGGAACTGTTTTGACTCCGTAGATTCATGCACATTGTGTGTTACAGGAGGGTGTGCGTATGGAGGAGATCGTGGAGGGGTGCACCGGAGCTCTGCACATTCTAGCCCGAGACATTCACAACAGAATCGTCATTAGAGGACTCAACACTATTCCACTTTTCGTTCAGGTCAGTCTTATGTCTATGAAGCCGTGTCCAACTTGTTGGCCTTTTAATCCAGAGTAATATAAACGTCTCTCCCATTCTTGGCGTGCAGTTGCTGTATTCTCCCATCGAGAACATCCAGCGCGTAGCTGCAGGTGTGCTGTGTGAGCTGGCGCAGGATAAGGAGGCAGCCGAGGCCATCGAGGCAGAAGGAGCCACCGCTCCTCTCACAGAACTCCTTCACTCCAGAAACGAGGGTGTCGGTGAGTGCTCGTGCTCTCCCTTTTTAATAAGCAGGTCACGTGCGCAGTCTGTCACGAATAATGCAAAAAGACATCAATTAAATATAAATAATGGTAGCACACCCTGTCACTGCCTCCAGATGTCTCCAACATAAAGTTTGGAGAAAGAAGTTAAACTTTGCAGAATCAACACGAAGGAGCGAGCGTGAATACAAAACGAATGCAGATTTTGTGTTGTTTTTCTTCCGTTCCTCACTGGAGGCAGTGGCTGGGCTGTGTGGGGTGCGCTGAACGTGTCCTCAAACACTAACCGTGCACTATCTTTCACCCACAGCCACATACGCTGCTGCAGTTCTGTTCCGCATGTCTGAGGAT
>NC_133349.1:25550773-25740425 GCF_030506205.2 Paramisgurnus dabryanus
AAAAAATTTTTTATTAAAAGCTGAGGCGGGCCCAGTGGCAGGCCCCCTATTGGGCCAGGCCCATTTGCACGTGCATACCCTGCATGCCCAGATGCTACGCCACTGATTATGCATAATAACATGCAACAAACTCTAAACCAAGCCCTAACCCTATAGTAAGTACATGTTGTTAAACATTATTACTCATTCCTAAACTGTAAAAGTGGCACCATAAAAAAGTGTAACTGAGTTTACTTTTTTAATCGTTGATGCAAAAGATTCATGAAGGTGTTGTTAAGGAAAGAAGTGTGTTTTTGTATGATTAAAAATGATTTCCCTGTTCTGTTGTTTTCACCTTAGAGAAAAGAGATGTTGACAATAAAAAAATTTGACTGTCTACCTTGGCAGCTGAGCTTTTGCCAAATATGTATTTCTGAGTCGATTATTGGACTCATAGATCACATTTATGCAATATGTCTTTTTACATGGATTCAGAGTTGAATAAAACTTGAATTACATGAGATACTCTTTGGGACCGTTTTGCATAAGGTTTGTGCATTCGTTCGCTGAAGCAACAGGGGGCACTTTACTCAAATTATCAATATATTTTGCACAAAAAAATGATGAAAAAACAGTCTAGAAAATAAGCATTTTTACTGGTGGTCTAACTTTTTTTAATTATTGCATTTTAAATTCTCAGAGGCTTTCTGTTTCAAAATAACCAACTAAAGCTTATGCATTTAAATACACACCCTTCCTGTATTCAAGACCAGATAATGTACATACAGTTACAGACTTGCAGGTCCGACCGTAGGCAGTCAGATGTTGTTTGTCTCTACACAAACACAAATTTAATGGAACACTTTATCAAAAAGGCCGGCGTTCATATCCCTGCTCTCATCATTCTCTGAATGCCCTCTGAGCCCAATAAAAGCCTCTCCTTCACTCGTAATGACTTCCTACTCCATTGCAAATGACATTCAGTCAAGCTAATTGCCCGGAGTGTAAATTATGAGTGGTGAGATGACATCTCTACAACGTCTTCAACACAGTGAGTGTTAGGTGATCTCTGAGATCGATGGATCACTGTTTTTGAGGAGAAATGATTACCAGGTAATGACCAGCTTGATCAGCACAAACTAATCAAAAGAGTTCAAAATCTTCCTGTAGAGCTCAACTTGGAATTTGGAGCAGTAAATAATTGTGATCGATGCGGAAACTGCAATGCTTTCAAATAGTTTTGAATAAATGATCAACTATATAATTCAAATATACTATAAACAGTTCACACTGTAAAAAAAAATCTTAAGTCAGTACATTGAAAAAAAATTATTTCAAATTTTTCCTTTAACTGTTTCTTGTTTATTCAACTTTTGGGTCAAACTTAGGCTACTTGAGTTCATGTCAACTTTAGTGCACACACAAAAAGTGCACACACAAAAAGGAAAAAAATAGTTGAGCAAACTTAAATTTTCCAGTGAATCAACAAATTTCTGAGCTTACTCAACTAAAGACTTCAGCCCACACAACTAAAAAATAATTCAGTTTTTATTTATTATATTTCCACTCTACCTCAAGGCATTTCGTGGTATGTCGCAAATTATTTTATTTATTTATTTGTTTTCTTGGACACAATTTTTTTCCGTTGTTTTTTTTTTGAGTCATTGAGCACGAATGTCTTTTTCGTGTCACTCAGCATGAATTTCTATAAATAGTTTTTCGTGTCTCTAGCACGACTTTCTTTAAGTATTTAAGCCCTGTGAACAAAATAATGTTGACAGCTATCTTATTTACAAAAAAATAATGGATTTCTTTGACAAAAAATCTTTGTTTGATATATTTTATTATGTGTGTTAGGTAAACTTTCGTAAGTTGGATTTTTTTTACAGTGCATTTAGTCAAGTATATATTTGCTGTGTTGTGCAATTTTGGCTTAGTCAAAAATCATACGTGCCATCTTTTTAATCCTAACTGCTGTCATGGGAGCTGCAATTGTAACCTTTCTTCCCCTTTGGCAAAAGATTGACAAAGATGAACGCGTCAAGAGTTGAATTGGTTATTAGACCACCTGAGGCATTTTATAGTTACGTCACGTTATCAAAGGAAATGAACAGACCTCTAATCTTGGATGGGCTGGTTAGCATCGGAGAGTCTTTAGATTACTCTGAGAGTTCATTTTGCTTTGCTAAAATTGACTCAAGACTAATGAGTTATTTTTCTGGAGTGCTCCAATTTCCCCTGTGCCCTGGAAGGAGGATCAGTCATAGTTACTGGCTCTTTGAATAACCTGAAATTCACAGGCCATCAATCACAAGGCTTCCTTTCGTCAGTCTTTCTCCTCTTCAAGTCAATTAGAGATGGGCTTTTGGGCTCTCTTGGTACCCGACTCATTTAGACAAATTGAAGTCGTAGTGGAAGAACAATTCAATAATTCTGTTCACTGGATGTGGTGTAGAAATATGTCTGTCATTTCAGGCGATCTAGCCAACTGAAATGTAGCTTAAATGTTTTTTTAAAGCACAAAAACAATAGGTGTATTGATTTGTCGTATTTAGAGGTTGGTATATGCAAATTGTTTGCTATTTAATTTAATTGCTCCCAGTTATCTTATCAATAATAAACTCTCAGTATGATTTGTGCAGAACCTACATACCATTAGAGGAAAATACAAAACATATTACAGTAAATGATGGTTATCAGGGTAGATCAAAGACAGCTTGACAGTAATAGCATTGCCATTTGCCAACAAACATTTCCATTTGTACCTAAAAGTCAAATATATTCATATTTAAAGGATTAGTAAATCTATCCGTATTTTTGTATTCTTTTTTCATCCTTAAGCTAAGCTAGTTGCAATTTTGCTTGTTTTGCTAAATTCATTAGTAAGAGACTCACCATTTCATTAGTAGTTCAATTTGTAAAACTACATTAGCTAATGGGAAACAGCAAAAGAGTACCAGATCTGTTTAAAGAGGCAGACAGAAAAAAGTAATTTCATCTAAAAGTACAGCTCAACAATAATCTCCAACAGTAAGTGGTTTTAATAAGATACTCATTTGTAAATTGTATTCATCACAACATTACTAAGACTCTGAAATCTGATTGGATGAGCTGCTTTTAAATAGCTGATAGCACTGGCTTCTGGCTTTATGACACACATGCCTACTACATCTAATTTGAAACAATTCAACCTGTATGTGAGCATACTTTTTGACTCAAGGGCCACAGCAAGTTTTGTGAAGGACTGGATACTGTTATGTAAATGACAAAGTAGGCATTTTTATTCATTACAATACAAATCAACACTCACTTACTACAGATAGGATTATAGACATGAAGCTCATTACCATCTTCAACCTTAAATTTCCGGTATATCTCTTGTGCATGTCACTAGATATACATCACTGAGAATACATCGGTTTCACATGATTTTGAATTAAGTTTTCGTAAAATTATTATTTTTAATTATATTCAATTATGTACACCAGTTCAACATGATTGAATCAAGTTTTCTTAAAATGGAAGTCTTAAAATTTCTTAAAATTTTCTTAAAATTTAATTTTAAGATCTTAATTCATTAATGTGCAATCGGTGTCCACAAGGTATTTTTCAGTATACAAATGTGAAAACTCGTAAAAAGTATTACGATTAAGTGAAAATTTTGACTTCATCGCAAGACAGCAGAACTCGATGTCCCAACAGAAATCTACAGCCCCATCTATTGGATTTTATTTGTATTGCACCCCCAATATAATCCCTTAGAAAAAAATACAATTGATTTATTATAATAAAATTGTATACCTGTTTTATTTAGCTGATTGATAAAGGCTTCCATCGTTTAAAACTCCCTTACTAAAATACCCATGTTTTTGTGGTAAAAGTGTAGTAACCATGGTTTCTTGGTGAAATGATTATTACTACTATAGCAAAACTATAACCAAACTAACTACAAAATAAATAAACTGACTAACTACAGTAACCATGTATTTTAACTGTAATAAAACCATGATGGTTCATTTTTGTAAGGGCTATAAAATACCACAGCTGCAACTATGGTTAATGTAGTGAGACCATGCTAAATTTGAAGTCACCTATTTGTTTTACGACAAATAAAAATAAATAATCGTTTGGTTAATTTCGGTACCGAAATCATTTGACGTCACACACCGATTGGCTTGCGCAGCGTTCCAGTCACGTGCATTCAACTGCAGTTTTTTTCACGCCGGACCGAGAGGTGGCGAGCGCGCGCACGATCAGCCGTTTAAACATCGCTCGCTCGCGCGGCGGTTGTGGGTAATATTAATGGCGGAAATCTGAGTCTGCTCTTGGGAAAATAAAATCTTCAGTTTTCTCTCTTTACACATTGAATACTTGGATTAATATACACCTTCACCTGCCGTGCAAGTGAATAAACATCAGTAAACTTAAGGGAATGGCTGAAACAGGCTCAGGTGAGCGAGCTTTAAAAAATTCACTTAGTAATAAATGCTACAGCAGTTACAGGCGCTGCTGTCAATGTAAACAGATGATTTCTCACAAACACGGGCTTATTTTGAGTTTAGTTTATATAGTTATTAATATTAAATCATATTATGTTTACAGTGCGTGTTGTAATAACGACTTTTGAGTTCGAGTTGAATATATTTAATTAAATTCAGTGAACTGGCCCACCACTGTTTATATACGCAGGCAATGTCAGTCAAGTTTGTGGCTTTAAGATGCAAGTTTACGTTTTAAGAAATGCTTTCCCCCCTTAAGTTCTAAATGCTTTTTTGTTAGTTCGTTTTTTTACAAATATCAATATTAAAGGTTTAAAGCTTATGTGGGTTACAGCGTTTATAGTCGTATAATGATAGTAAATGCTGCCATTAGTTAAGTTGAGTCAAACACGTGTGACCAAACTACATCTGTTCCCTCTTAAGAACAAACTGGTGACATGAAACATGACAGCTCTTCATCTCCTGGGATCTCAGATCAAGAGAAGGAGATGGCAGCCAATGCCTTTGAGGCTTTTAAGGTAAGTGTATTAAAGAAACTGAAACAGATGATCTATATGCACTGTTGCTTTTGTGGTCACTCTTGAAAAGATATATTGTGTTGTTTTGTAGGCTGAAAATTATGACGAGTCCCTGAAACACCTTGACAACCTTCAGGAGTTGAACAAGGAGGACTATAAGATTGCAATGAATAAAGCAGTGGCAGAATTTTATAAAAGTGGACAGACAACAACCAGCACACTGAAGCATGCGTTAATGACCTTGAAGAATCAGGTTTGATGTTTCATTTGCCTTTATAGTTGGTCATTTATTAAACGTGTTAGATGAACTGGATTTTGGTAAGTTTCTCATGTTCCTGGGTCAACATTATTGGCTATGTTTACATGCGCAAAATTTTGTCAAACCGACTGAATTCAATCTGATTGCAGGTTCCCACAGTACAGTTTACATTCTGATTAAAATTTCGTATACATGTACATTCTATATAATCCGAACCAAACGTCCTGCGTTTCAAAACCAGCCCAATGAATATTCAAAACTAGCCTTAAAAGCATCCCAATGACTATTTACAGTCCAAACACCAATAACTTATTAACGAAATACTTTCATCTTTAGTCCACAGAAAAAAATCAACTCGCTGAAAAGGTTTGAAAGTAGCCCAAATCTGAAGTCCGCCAAAACTTGGCAACGCAGCATACAGCATCTTTCATCCAGTTCACGCTTTATCTTTGGATAAATGTACAAAGTCAAAATTCAGTTGGAGAAAGTTTTTAGATATAGGCAAAGAAAACACACTTTTCAAAAGGAACGGCACTATTTTATTGCTTTATGTAATGTTATTTAAGACATGAATGCTGCAGAATGTACAACACATGGCCACTTTAAATAAAAGTCATGCACTTAAGCACAATTCTTCTGTGCATGTGCACAAGATATTTTTCGATTAATCGTTTTTTAAAACGTGGTTGATTCAGAATCGATTCTCAAAGAGCATAATCGATTTTTTTTCCCCATGATTTTTTCTGCAAACATTGAACGTAAGATTAACGTTAATCAAATTACTAGTCTTCTTCACTAGATGTCACTCTCTTTTTTGCCTTGCGCGATGTTACCAAGGCAAGACAACAAACGTTAGTGTTGTGGCTTTTACCTTCTTTTTATTAATTACGCACTTGTAAACTTCTGTTCACTGTTATTTTTTTTCAATATAGTATTTGTAGTAAATCTATATTCATTGTGTTGAATCGAGAATAAAAACCAACCCGAGAATCGGAATCGGAAATAGAATCGAGAATAGAAATTGAATCGATTTGATAGCTTGTGAATCGAAATTGAATCGATCTGGAACATCTGAATCGATACCCAGCCCTAGATAATACATACTGCATGCATACTTTTTTCCTGATGATCGGGTCACAGATCGGACTACACCACTTCTTACAATTCGATCGAAATGTGCAATTTAATCATATTGATTAAGGTGTTTACATGAAGGCTTTTTAATCTGATTAAGCCACCAATACAATTACAAACTGATTGTTTGGTTGCTTGTAGGGATGCACCGATAGGATTTTTTTGGGCGGATACCGATTTAAACAGACAACTTCTGGACGATACCGATGCCGATATTAAACACTTGTGTACAATACTATACAGTTGGTCTATTAGCTAGTTTATTTCTGCATCAAATTATTTTTACTGAACATGGATTTTATCTAATTAACATTCAACTGACCAATCTAATAAGAGAGGCACAAAATAAGCTCAAACAAATATAATAAGACAGCATGACAACCTTTAAAGGTGGTTTTTGCTATTCAGCATTTATTTTATTAACAACATTAACTCATTTTTTACATATAATGGATTTCTTTATGGAGTTAATTAATAAACAATCTGTATCGGCCTTTCTCGTGCTATTGCCGATATGCCGATGGTTTAAAATTCATCAAAAATCGGCCGATAAATATCGGCGGCCGATACATCGGTGCATCACTAGTTGCTTGTAAACGTACCTATTGTTTGTCCAACCAATCAGATTTCAGGGTTAGGTTATGCACAACAACAGGATTATTGTTACAGGAATACAGATGATGTTAATCCAGGAATGTGCATTACTTGGCAAAACCAAGCTGGGTTGTTATAATTTAATGCTTGATCTTGGTAATGATTTGTATTCTATAAATATAAAGATCATGGTATTTAGGCCTTGTCCACACAGACTTTTTTTACGCACTTCGGCAGTTCATCCACACAAAACGCGGTATCCGGTCACTGAAACCGACATTTTTTAAAACCTCTGCCAGGGTGAGGATTTTCAGAAACTGTGGTTGTTGTGTAGACAGTAAAACCAGGGTTTTTGCTTCTGATTAAGGCTTCTGATTGGCCAGTGTGGCTTTACAATTAGGGTTATATAACTGCCTGCTGTTGTTGTATGCTCTTGACAGCGTATTTTTGCGTTTTCATGTAGGCAGAGATTTCTTTTAAATCAAGCTTGTGTGGATTTTTTTTAAACCGCAGGAGCAAAACTGTGGTTATGTCCATGCGGACTAGGCCTTATTTAGTAAGATGTTGTTTAACAAATGCAAAAGCATGGATTACTGATGATCATTTATCATTGCTTGTAGATGCACACAACCGTGGATGATATCGATGGTTTGGATGATGTTGAAAACAGTATCCTCTGCTACAATCAAGCGGTTATTCATTACCACATGCGACAGTATTCAGAAGCTGTAGCCATCGGGGAGAAACTTTATCAGTTTCTTGAACCTTTCGGTATGTTTCAGAATACAGCAATATGTACAATAAATTTTTTGTAGTGCACTAGACCAGCGCTAAAAATAAAATGGGTCTGGTGCTATAATGTGGCATGGCTTGATGATGTTCTCTGTCCTAGAAGAAACGTTTGCTCAGTCCGTTTGTTTCCTGTTGGTGGATCTTTACCTGCTCACCTTTCAACCTGAAAAGGCGCTACATCTGTTGGCCATGCTGGAGAAACTGACTGTAAAAGAAGGAAACCACAAGAATGGCAAAGGAGAGGTGATAAAGGCATGCTGCTTTAAAGTGGACATAAACTGTTAATCTTGCTAAAGGAGTAGTTCACCCAAAAATGAACCACGGCGGTAATCCATAAGATGATAATTAGTTCTCGACTTTCATGATTGTGTGTTTTGTTAAAATCAGACAGGGCTTAAGCCTAGCTCATACTAAAATGCATCTTTGAGCTGACTTAACTAAAACCTGCTTGCACTTTCATATCTTAACATAAATCAAATATATGTATCAAACTATGCCTATTCAGTGTTGTTAATGTGTGACCTTGTCTGTGAAATTCTCATAATGTAATGATGAGATTAGGAGCATCCAAGTTTGATTTTTACGTTGATTTCCCTCTTTAGCATGATCTTACTTAAAGATATCAAGGTTATATTTTCACAGAATGATCTTTACATTATGTAGGATGATTTTATGTAGAAAACAGTAAATCATAAAAAACACTTTAGTTCACAAATGTGTACTTTTTACTCAACTTAAATTTTGCCCCTGTATGATTCCTAACAGAACACAAATAAAGATTCGGCCGCTCAGAAAGCAGAGTTCACAGCTAAGATCGAGGCAGCCAAGTCAAAAATGCATCAGGTAAGTGGTGTAAGGGTGTGACCGATGTTAAACCTGTTAGGCTGTAATGACTGTGCTGTACAGGGATAAAGCATAACCTGAAATGTAACTGCTGCCTTTAATAGGAATTGCATTGTAAATAAATACTATATAGCTATACTTAATCTCAAAGTTGGCATTGGAAAGAAGTGGATCAGCTTCCAATCATGTGTTAAATCTATGATATGTGTGCATGCAGTATAAAGTACGAGCGTACATACAGATGAAGTCGTTGAAGGCCTGCAAAAGAGAAATCAAATCTGTGATGAACACATCTGGAAATGTGAGTATTTTTTTTTTAGTCACTAAGGGTGTTTTCACACATTTTGTTGCACAACGTGGTGCGGCCTCGGAGTGCACCAAAATACATTATATAATTTTTCGGTTAGTGCAGTTCGTGCTCACATATGTTGTTTTTACCATACTCGAAACGCCGCACCGTACACCGTGTGACAACAGTCAGCGCTGTCATTGGTCTCTGACAGCGCTTACCCCCACGTTTCCACAACAACCAGCCTGACAGGAAGAGCGAAGCTAGCAAGATAAGGATATAAATGATGCATGTCTTTGCGAAGTTTCTTTGCTTTAAAACAAAATTGCGCAACTACTCTTTTAAAGCCCTTCTCACGGAGCCGTTTGCTAAAAATAATGAAAGTGTCACTATTTTTTGTGTGTAGAGGACAGCTATGCATTTATAAAATCATCAGCTCACAGCGCCAGTACACAGCGAATATCTACAACAGACCAAGATGGCTTTATTTGTTGTTTACCCACAATATAACACCTGGCTCACGTCTAGGGATGCAGCGATTATAGATTTTGATGGTACGGTTATAGTCTGATAAATAATCACGGTTGTACGGTTATTACGGTTATTAAGGATTAATTTATTTCACAACATTAATGTATAAAATCACATGAATAAATTTTTAATCAATTGCTACATTTTTCTGTATTTTCAGTTTGTGTATTTTCTCTACAATTCTTGGACAAATGATAATAATAATAACTTAGCTGGCTTTGACTTAAACAGTATAGGTGCCTTTAAAACCTGTAGGCTATTCATTTTAATGATCTTTTGAATAAATGTAATTTTACATTTGGACTGAATAAAGTTATATTATTTTGGTTTGTTTGAAGTATTGAAGTAAAATATATGAAGTAAAAATGATAAGAGCCTCTCAAAACGAATAATAACACAGGGTCATCCTGGGCCAGGCCAGTCATTTTGACAGGTGTAGCTTAATATTACACAAAAATCAAATATAAATATTAGGGGTGGCAAGATTAACGTGTTAACTCATGCTATTCATTAATTAATCATTAACGCGTTAAAATAATTCAACGTAATGAAATGCAGTCAGACCACCAGGAGCCCCGCCCGGGTTTGATCCGCGAGCAGGAGGTTTTTAATGCTGTACAGAGTAGACCGATTGAAGTGTGGCTCTTTCATGTACGGATGCAGGTGCGCGCGCGCACACACACACCCACCCACACACACACATACACACTCACACACAAACCAGATGCACGAACAACCAAGAGACGCGTCACGCGCACATATTCTTTTGAACGCGGAGCTTTGTCATACAATGCACAAACCAGATGCACAAACAACCAAGAGACGCGTCACGCCCACATACTCTTTTGAACGCGGAGCTTTGTCATACAATGCATCATGACGCATGCGCCTCTTGGTGCTTCGTGGATCTGGTTTGTGCGTGCGTGAAACAAAAACACACGGTGTAGCGAAGGCTTTACGGTTACTTAACCGTGACGTTTTAAAGCGCGGTTAATAGTGAAACCGGTTAATCGCTGCATCCCTACTCACGTCACGACGGAAGTGGCTCAAACATGTGGAGAACTTCCTGTATTTAGTTCAACCTGAGGTCAAGCAGCGTTCACACCACAAATGGGTCGCACCTGAGTTCGGCGACAGCCGCTCGGAGACCACCTGTTTAGAGCGGTCTCGATGCGGCCGTTTAGTGCGCACCAGAGTGCGGCTGTTGTGTTCACACTGACGCAAACTAACCGCACTTGGACCGACACGTCATTTGTGCCGACTTAAACAGTGCATGTGTGAAAGCACCCTAAGACATGTTTATTTTGAAGCAGCCTAATTTAGACACTTCAGGAATACGTTAAACTGTAATTTTCGCTGACTGTATGTTTGTTTGCGCTTCTTTAGTCTGCACCCTCCCTTTTCCTGAAGAGTAACTTTGAGTATTTGAGGGGAAATTATCGTAAAGCTGTGAAACTCCTCAACAGCTCAAACATCGCCGAGCATCCAGGACCACTGAAGACTGGTAAACCCACTATAATACAATAACCAGTAGTCAATAACCACCTGTATCAGCTTTAGAAAGAAAAGCAGTGATGTAAAGGCAAACAAGCCAACCAGCATTGTACCCTTAGTCTGTTCAATGAGGTTAACTGTTTGTGTGATTTTATTAGATTACCAGTGTTACTAGCTGCTTACCTAAAACCGTAAAATAATTTTTCTGTTTGTTTGGATTTAACATAAAGATTTATCATTAATAGGTGAATGTGTGAGGTGTATGTTCTGGAATAATCTGGGCTGCATCCATTTCGCCATGGGGAAACACAACCTGGGTCTGTTTTACTTCAAGAAAGCTCTACAGGAGAATGACAACACGTGTGCCCAGCTTGGGGATGGCAGTAATGGACAGGGTAAGAGAAAAATCTATAAAAAACAATGGTCAAAAATGATCCCAAGCTGTCACTGGGGCAGTACCCTTTTAAAAAAAAAAATGTAATCTGTATCACTTGGGTACAGATATGTTTACATTTGGTATCAATATGTACCAATAATTTTGTAATTTTTCAAAATCCAAAGGTCCAGCTCTGAACCAGAAAAAGTGGTTTTTAAGTAGCAATAAAACATTGGTGGTCTAGAATTAAGAACCGATTGTGTCAGGGGGTGAGGTTTCTGAGACCGAAGAGTATGCAACAAAGTCGCTTTTCCATGTGACCACGTCGGAGCTTGCCCTGTTGTGTGGCAAAACATTCAACAAAATGGCTGTTTTTATAGCGGCTGCTGTGAAAAATGCCAGTAAAAGTGACTATTATCAGCTTAAATTGAATTTAGTTGACCTTAACAGTGACCCTAACAACTTGCAAAACAACCAGTAGTTCATGGACATTGGCATATGGCCAGGCATTGCTTTTCCTGACATATATGTTTGTCTTGCCTAACACTATTAAACCATCCCACCTTTCTAGAACACACGGCTCATCATAATGGATGTTTTTTTAATAAAGGCTCACTGACAAAACTTTACAATTACACAGAATAAGAGTATTCATTGGTGTATTTTAAAAGGATTGTTTATCCCAAAATTTAATATACCTGACATATGCCTACTGCTACTGCTTTAACTCTCCTTTCAGTGTTTTTTGTAGCTCCAAATTTTTGTTGAATATGTTAGCACAGTCGATCACACAACTACTTTTCCCATTTTAGACGCGTTTTTCTCGCAATGCTAATGCTGTCGCTCATACTTTTTGCCACTTAGTGGGCATAAACGCAGTCACTTTCGCCAAAGGTGACATCACGTGCATACCCCCTATATTAGAAGGGTAGCTACATGCTAAGGCTAACCTTGTTTTGGGTAAACTATAAAATATGTTATGCCCATAACGTTACCTTTGTTTATATATCACGTCAAGCTGCACTTACACGTTGGATTCGTCACATTTGGATGCCAATGTAGTCAAGCAAAGTCATGACCATAAATAGTGTTTCGATAAATTACCCCGAGCTGCACGTTCATGTTGATTTACCGCCTTTGGATGCCCAAAGCTGTAGGTGCACAAAGCCATTAATAATAACACAACATCTGTCATTGTCAATGGTTTGTCTTTGTTTGGCGCTACCACCCTAACATTGCTGGAAAACATGAGACGTATACAGTGACGTGGACTGCTCTGTGGTGGAGCTCTAGTACGTGGAAAGGCAAACCGGTTCATAGGAGGCTCGCCAGTCGAACCAACTTCGAATCAGCAACAGCACTAGCTCTGAACTAGCACCCGGTTCTTTCTGGTGGAAAGGGGGGTATAGGTGTAAGGTGGGTTCGATCACGGTTGGAGCTAATCTTTGTAGGACAGTGGCCCTCCTGCACCAGGAATGCCCACCCCTGACTTAAGGTGTACTTTTTGAAGGTGCACCACCACCCTAGTGACAGCTAGGGACTATTTTTCTGACAGTGTACAGTTGAATTTGCAATTTAGTTATCGGTTAAAGAGATTTCAATTACAAGTGTTTTACTGCAGTAATTATGTTTACATTTTCTCTCCACAGCATCTAAAAAGTTTTTGGGGATCCCCATGTGCGCTCTGTTAGCCAATAAACGCTACGAGCTGCTGTATAACTGTGGGATTCAGTTGCTTCATATCGGCCGACCGCTGGCAGCATTTGAGTGTCTGATGGAGGCGGTGCAGGTGTATCACTCGAACCCTCGACTGTGGCTCAGACTGGCAGAGTGCTGCATCACAGCCAATAAAGGGGTACAGACGATTTTAGCTTTATAATATTTATAACAAAAGATCTAATACATCTCTCATTTGTTTTATTTGGTTAAAAGCCTGTTCATTAAATTTGTGTAGTATTGCGATGTTTGAAATCTTGTACTTGTTTTGCACACTGAGAACTTTGACATGAAAGTGTAAACTTGTTCTTAATGTGTACGGTATGCAAGCTCTTTGTTAATTTTTTTCCCCTGAAAATGCATAAAATATGTACATTTTGAAGGTGTTTAATTATGTGAAATTTTCTTATTTTCTTCAGAGCTCAGAGCAAGAAACAAAGGGTTTGCCCAGTAAAAAGGGGATTGTGCAAGCTGTTGTTGGTCAGGGCTACCATCGCAAAATTGTTCTGGCATCACAGTCTACACAAAACACCATTTACAGGTGACAAACACTTTTTAACTTTGTGTAACTGAAGCAATTTACTAGTAATTGAGAATGTATAATGTTTTTTTGTGATTAGAACAGACATAGCAAGGGTTCAAATTGAAGGGTTGAAGTTGTGTAATGTCAAATTTTCTCCAGTAGATGTCATCCTAATACACTTTTCCATAGAAGTGACTAAACACATTGAAAGTATGTTGCTCCAAACCTGTATGAGTTTCTTTATTCTGTTGAACACAAAAGAAGATATTTTCTAAATGATGGTAGGCACACAGTAGACTGTACCCATTGTCTTCCATTGTATTTTTTTTTCCTACTATGGAAGTCAAAGGGTCAACTGTGTGCTTACCATCATTATTAAAAATATCTTCTTTTGTGTTCAACTGAATTAATAGATTCATACAACATGAGGGTAAAGAAATGATGAAATAATTTTAATTTTTGAATGAACCATTCCTTTAATCACGTAATCTTTTGGATCTAAAACACTGGATACTAAAGAAATGGTATCAGAAATCTGTAATGCAGTGACCATGCTATTGTTTTGTAACAACTCTTTCTGCATGCTTGTTTGTGTGTGCCCAGTGAGGGTCAGTCGTCAGCAATCCCAGTGGCCAGTATGGAGTTTGCGGCAATCTGTCTGCGAAACGCTTTACTCCTGCTGCCAGAGCATCAACAGTCTGACAGCAAATCAGACAACGGCTCCAAGAGCTGCAGCCAATCGGGCAGCACAGAGAGCTGCGGCGAGACCGGTGATGCCTGCAGGTATCCAGCACCAGACCACCCTCATTACAGCTTCTGTCATGTGCTAGAAATATTAACAAATACTCAGAGTTTAGCTGTTTAGACACAAACCAGTGCTTTGACCTGTTGACCTTTTTCTTTGACTGACAGTGGAAAGACCCAAGAAGCAGACAAGTTTATTCCTGCCACCCCGTCGTCACCATTGAGAAAGCAGGAGGTGGAAAACCTCAGGTGAGATTACAGTGGACTGTTCTGGAATGAACGCGTCTCACTTTATAACGTTGAGAAAAACAGCCTGAAGACACTTGAAATGACTGGTTTTGGAGGTGTGAGTCAGCTTAGCCCACTGAGTCATAAATCTTGTCAGCTAATAAGTTTCCTATGAGACACCAAGGTACAACATTTGGCACACAGATGTCTCAAAAATCTAATGTTGTGAAGTTTTAATGAGATCGTAAGTATAATTACATTGATTAGTTCCAAGTATTTGGACCTTAAAGGAAAACATCAAAATTTTTGAGTATTTTACTATGTTTTTATCTCAACTTAGACAAATTAATACATACCTATCTTTTTTTTTTCAATGCATGCACTTAATCTTTGTACAGCGTGTTGTGAATGTGTTAGCATTTAGCCAAGCCCCATTTATTCCTTAGGATCCAAACAGAGATGAATTTAAAAGCCACCGAACACTTCCATGTTTTCCCTATTTAAAGACTGTTACATGAGTAAGTATGGTGGCACAAAATAAAACGTGGGGATTTTTTTTAAGCGGATAAAAAATGACAACTATATTGTATGGCGGGAGAGCACTCAGTTTGTAGCACTTTGACCTCGGGCGCAGTAATATTGATGGAAGTTTGAGCGAAAGAGGGTAGTCAGAAGTGAAAATAACCATGTTTTATTTTGTCTTTACTTATTTTATTTTTATTTATTTTGGCTTCTAAATTCATCCCTGTTTGGATCCTAAGGAATGAATGGGGCTAGGCTAAATGCTAACACATTCACAGTGCCACTATACAAAGATTAAGTGCACGCATTGAAAATTATAGGTATGTATTAATTTATATAAGTTGAGGTAAGAACATAGTAAGATATTGAAAAACGGTGGTGTTTTCCTTTAAAATTGCATTTTCAATTGACATGGGAATACTCCATCTGTTTGCTTACATTGCGGACGCAAATGCATGTATCCGATTCATATCTGATTTAATTCCACATATGAATGAAGCCTTAAAGGAGTAGTCCACTATATAGATGGGGCCCATTGACTTGCCGTAGTATTTTTTTTCCTACTATAAAAAGTCAATGGACCCCATCTTTAAAGTGGACTACTACTTTAAACTGATCTGAGAATATGCACTTTTTCCTGCATACGCGTTTGTGGGTCAAATCCGATCTGTGCCACATGAGGAAAAAATCGGAATTGAGTCACTTTAAAAATGCGATGTAAATTGGATCTATTATTTAAACCCATTCAGTGTAATGCTCCTTTGGTAGCAGGCTTTGCTTCAGGTGTAGCCTTTCTGGCATTTAATTGTGAAAAACCCTCCATCTGACTCACCCAGCACCTCTCACTTATTTTATGTCCTTGCTTCACATAAGTGTGTGTTTTTTTTTCCTTTGGGGATTGATTAGAGCCTCCACCCGTCCTCTCGTTCTCTCCCATCCCCCTCACTTTTGATCCAGCGGGCTGGCCGGATGTGGTTTCTAGTGAAGGGAAGGGGTGTTGCCTGTGGATTGTGTTGACCCTGCATTAACACACCGATACAGTGACACTTTTACGAGACCGAGCAGTGCACCATTTACTCAAACAGCTCTTCTTGGAATCCTGCAGGCTTTTGTGTCATTTCCTCTTTTGCCCTCTTATACTCTTTTCCTGTAATGAGGAGTTTGTAGTGAAGCGTGGTGTTTAGGACACCAAGCAAACATGATTCATCTGCTTGATCATTGTTAAAGTGCAAGATAAAATTATCATACGTTAAATTTGTGCCTGTGGTAGTGCTTTGCAAAAAGCTACAACTTTTTAAAGCGATAATTCACCCAAAAATAAAAATTCTATCATTTTATCACTCTCATGTGTTACAAACCTTTTAAACATTTCTTTGTTCCAATGAACACAAAGGAAGGTTTGAGGAATGTTCTTAATTAAACTGATCATGAGCCCCTTTCACTTCCATAGTATTCTTTTACCCTACTTCGTTTTTCCTAAATAAACAGCCAAACAACTCTCATATGACAATAGCAGTTAATTAATTCATGCTGCAATGCATGATTGGTAAAATTTTCAAATCCAAAGACTTAAATAAGTTAAATAAGTGGATTCAACTCAAAATTTCTTGTTGAATGATCAATTTGTGCATTAAACTTAAACACTTGCGTAATGGAGGAAATTTTCAGGGTTAAGGTTAAAGGATTAGTCTGTTTTCTTAAAACAAATCCAGATAATTTACTCTCCACCATGTCATCCAAAATGTTGTTGTCTTTCTTTGTTCAGTTGAGAAGGAATTATGTTTTTTGAGGAAAACATTCCAGGATTTTTCTCATTTTAATGGACCCCAACACTTAACAGTTTTGTTCAAAGCAGCTTCAAAGGACTCTAAACGATCCCAAACGAGACATAAGGGTCTTATCTAGGGAAACGATTGTCATTTTTGACAAGAAAAATAAAAAATATGGCCTTTTAAACCACAACTTCTCGCCTATCTCCGGTCCTGTGATGCACCAGCGCGACCTCACGCAATACGTCATCACGTCAAGAGGTCACATATGATGTATGCGAAACTACGCCCCAGTGTTTACAAGTGTGGAGAAAGAGGACCGCGCCAACGTTGTTGTATGTCCAATGATACTAATTAATGTCTTTGTGTCAGTTATTGTTTAAAATGGTCCGCAAATGTGCGTTTCATATATGTAACACGTGACCTTTCTGTGTCACTACGCAATTGCGTGAGGTCGCGCTGGCGCAAAGTTGTGGTTTAAAAGTGCATATTGTTTTTTTTTCTTGCCAAGAATGGCAATCATTTCGCTAGATAAGACCCTTATGCCTCATTTGAGATAGTTTAGAGTCCTTTGAAACTGTGATTTTAAACTGCATTAAAACTGTAAAGTGTTGGGGTCCATTAAAGTCTATTAAATGAGAAAAATCCTGGAATGTTTTCCTCAAAAAACATAATTTCTTCTGGACTGAACAAAGAAAGACATTAACATTTTGGATGACATGGGGGTAAGTAAATTATCTGGATGTTTTTTAAGAAAATAGAATAATCCCTTAAGTGTTCTTATTTATTTGAGTTAAAACAAAATAAGGGGTTAACAGTGAATATCTCAGCTGTTGCATTAACTATAATGAAACAGATTTAGTTGTATTGTTTGTTCATAACAGACCAGTCGATAGTCACTTAAAACTGTGAAATGTGCTTAAAGACTCACTTTTATCTTTGTTTTCGTCTCTCTGCTCCAGATGTGCGATTTTAGCATGCAGTGCGTATGTGGCTCTTGCTCTTGGGGACAACTTAATGGCTCTTAACCACGCAGAAAAGCTCCTACATCAGACAAAACTGTCAGGATCACTCAAGTAAGTCCATCTCTCTTCTTCAATCTGATTTAAATCTTGTATATGTCTTCCACATTAGCATTCAGGAAATATTTGAGCTTCTCTAATGCCACTATGATTGACAGCTGCTCTGGCCAATCCTGAGTGATTGGAACATTTGAATTAGTGATTACATCTGTGTTTAGTTTGGTAGCCGTTTCTGGTCGGTTTGTTTTTTTTCTATCTGGATTTCCCAGACACAGATGAAGCTCAGACTAAGTAGTAAATTACCACTCTCAATACGAAACAGTCAGTTTACCTTTAGTCTTTGTCTTGGGAAGTGGCTTTAAATAATGGATTCTGAATCAATATTTGATGAGGTGTGCGCTGTGCTCTCAGGTTCCTAGGTCACCTATATGCCGCCGAAGCCCTGATCTCACTGGACAGAATCTCCGATGCCATCGCACATCTCAACCCGGAGAACGTAACCGATGTGTCTTTAGGCTTGTCGCCCAGCGAACAAGACCAAGGTACACTAACACACAATAAAATGTTTAGGTGTAAAAGAGCACATGGGGTGTCGGGTACTGATGTGTGTTTGTGCTGACCAACAGGTTCTGATAAAGGAGATCTGGATCCTGTTGAGTCCTGTAAGTAACATTGTGATTCATCTTCTCTTTATTAAAATGTTATATTTTCAAACTTTTTTTATGCACCATCAAATTCCAGATTTTCAAATATCGTCTTATCCTTACAAAGTACACATCAATGGAAAGCTTATTTATTCATGCAGCATTCCAATGATTTAAGTTGTGTGATCTAGGTTCAAATTGAGTAAATAATGAAGTTACAGTTTGTTGATGTGTTTGCGTGTGTTGCAGCAGGGAAGCAGACCCCATTATGTTACCCAAGCTCAGTGAGTTCTGCCCGAGCCACGATGCTTTTCAACCTGGGCAGTGCGTATTGCTTGAGGAGCGAGTATGATAAAGCACGCAAGTGCCTCCATCAGGTAAGCGCATGGTCCATGTCAAGCATTTGTGTCTTTCGTTCACGTAAACGTTCACAGTCACGTGACTTTCTGATGTGTCTGTATACTAGGCTGCTTCAATGGTGAACACTAAGGAGATTCCTCCAGAAGCCATTTTACTGGGTGTTTACTTAGAACTGCAGAATGGTGAGTCACACGCTTCTCTAAGGACTAGATTGTGTATACTACGGGTTTACCACTGCAGATGTTTGCATCTCAGTCCAGTTTCTAACAGTAGGCAGCAAAATTATTTGAGTGCATTGTGGGGATTTTAGTGAAATTTTAATTGAGTACTGCACATTTAATTTTTATTCACATTTTATTATAATTTTGTCTGTTGTGATTAGAGTATCATATTACTTATATGCTAACTTAAAGGATTAGTAAATTTTCTTAAAAAATTAATTAACCCACCACCATGTCATCCAAAATGTTGATGTCTTTTTTGTTCAGTCGAGAAGAAATTATGTTTTTTGAGGAAAACATTGCAGGATTTTTCTCATTTTAATGGTCTTTAATAGAGCCCAACATTTAATACTTAACTCAACACTTAACAGTTTTTTTCAACGGAGTTTCAAAGGTCTATAAACGATCCCAAACGAGACATAAGGGTCTTATCTAGCAAAACGATTGTCATTTTTGACAAGAAAAATAACAAATATACACTTTTAAAGCACAACTTCTCGTTTAGATCCGGTCCAGCGCGACCTAACGTAAATGCGTAGTGACGTAGGGAGGTCACGTGTTACATATATAAAACGCACATTTGCGGACCATTGTAAACAATAAACTGACACAAAGACATTAATTAGTATCAGTTGACATACAACAACGTAGGAACGGTCCTCTTTCTCAACACTTGTAAACACTGGGGCGGAGTTTCGCGGTCGTCCTCTGTGACCTCTTGACGTCATGACGTATTGCGTGGGGTCACGTTGGCGCATCACGACCGGATTTAAACGAGAAGTTGTGCTTTAAAAGTGTATATTTGTTATTTTTATTTTCAAAAATGACAATCGTTTGGCTAGATAAGACCCTTATGCCTCGTTTGGGATCGTTTAGAGTCCTTTGAAACTCCGTTGAAAAAAACTGTTAAGTGTTGAGTTAAGTATTAAATGTTGGGCTCTATTAAACTCCATCAAAATGAGAAAAATCCTGCAATGTTTTCCTCAAAAAACATAATTTCTTCTCGACTGAACAAAGAAAGACATCAACATTTTGGATGACATGGTGGTGAGTAAATTATCTGGATTTTTTTAAGAAAATGGACTAATCCTTTAAAGCTACAGTTTGAGAGCTGGGCATCAGCAGGTTCTTGTACTCCACTTTCATAAAAAAATCTGATATTTACTCACCTCCCTGTCATCCAAGATGTTGATGTCTTTCATTGTTCAGTCGAGAAGAAATTAATTTTTTTGAGGAAAACATTCCAAGATTTTTCTCTTTTATAGTGGACTTCAGTGGACCTCAACAGTTTTAAGTTTCAATGCAGCTTCAAAAGCCTCCAAACAATCTCAACCATGGCATAAGGGTCTTATCTAGTGAAATGATAATATTCGCCAAAAAGAAAAAATAATTTTAAACCACAACTTCTCGTCTTGCACTAGCCGTGTGACGCGCCAGCATGACCTTACATATTACGTAATTACATCGATAGGTCATGCATTACATATGTGAAACGCACAGTTGCGGACCATTTTAAATAATAAACTGACACAAAGACATTAATTAGTATCATTTTACAGAACGATCCTCTTTCTCCATACTTGTAAGCATTGGAGCGGTAGTTTCGGATATGTCGTGCTTGACCTTTTGACGTGATTATGTAAAACATAAGGTCACGCTGGCTCGTCACACAGCTAATGCAAGACAAGGAGTTGTGGTGTAAAAGCACTTTTTGGGCAAAAATGACAATCGTTTTGCTAGATAAGACCCCTAAGGCCGGGTTATACCTTTTTTCTGAGTCGGCTGGCGTGTGCACGCGTCCGCGCAGCTTTCCAAGTATACTCCCCGCGGCTACACGTGGATGGCCGCGTTGGACACGTATACGCAATACAAATTATTTCTTATTCAAATTATTAGTAAAATTATTATTGATTTTCAACATTTACAGTACATTAAAACATTTGGATAGATGAAGAAAAGTATGGGTCCACTACTGCAAACAAAGTTTAGAACAAACAACAGGAAAACAAAGAACAGAAACCAAAACAACATGGTGACAAAAGTGCTCCACAGCTTTCTGTTCTTGGTGAAAATAAATGAAGAAAAGATGATGGTGTGCGCAAATGCTGTCTATTGTAGTGTAGTGTCCTGTCTCAACATTTTCACTTGCATGCACGGTCTTAAATTTTGGGCAGCACATGGACGTTGCACGCGGACCCTCCACGCATATGCGGACGTCCTTAGTATACCTTCGGTTGAAATCGTTTAGAGTCCTTAGAAGCTGCATTGAAACTAAAGTCCAATATACGGAGAAAAATCCTAGAATGTTTTCCTTAAAAAAATTATTTTGTCCCCGACTGAACAAATAGAGACATAACATCTTGGATGACATGGGGGTGTGTAAAATAATTGAAATTTTTATTTGAAAGTGGAATATTCCTTTATTTTTTGATTCTTTGTAAAACATGACAATGGTAACTAGCCAAATGATTTTCTGAGGTTAGACATTCACCTTTCCAATTCTTTCACTTTCAATAATTTTTCGAATTTTGCTCTTGCAGGAAACACACATCTGGCCTTACAGATCATCAAGAGGAACCAGCTCCTCCCCTCCATCAAGCCCGAATCCTCCCCCGACCTCCGCAAGAAACCACCTCCCTTCCACTCAACACAGCCCATACAGACACCAGCCCCCTTTACGCAAGTACAGCGCAAGTGATTCACTCGCACAACCCCCGTCCCCCAAACGCGCCGAAACACATCTTAAATATTATTTATGAGGCTGCAGCAACTCCGCAGAAAGACGGACGGATTGGAGACGTGGACCGATTGTCTGTTAAAGACTGATAGAAGTGTGTGATGACTTTTGGGGGTCTATGAAATTATAAATAAATTTTATTTACACTCAGTGGTGTGACGTTTATGAGTGGAGACAAAGCACCACCTATGAAGACCAAGTCTCCTGAGAGGAGAGATTGACGTGACTGCATGACCTCAAAAAAAATCATCATTGGTCATTGTTATGATCTTTTAGCCTAAAATCATGAACGCTCGTAGTAGGATGAGATTTTCCTCTCTTTTAAAGTGTATAACTTTCTCTTCTACTGGTGCATACAAACTCAATAATAAATACTAAATGTGCACGCAAGTCTCGTCTCTGGTGCTGTGCGTGGACAGATGTCGGCTTGCTTTCATGTGTGGTCTCTTCTCTTTATGCCCTCTTTCCTCAGGGTGGCCCATCACCTCTCCCATGCTGGCCCATTCTTATGCTAAATCCCCCTGCACCCCCAACCCCACGCCTTCTGTTTTTCCATCCACATTTCTTTTCATTGTTACCCAGATCTTCCCTCTGACGTGCTGTCAGTGATCCGAGAGGTCTTCTTTAAGCTTTGATGGAACAGATTTGGTTTTGCAGCCATCTGATGCTTAAAGTAGCGGATTATGTTGTTTCCAACCCTTTTCATCGTGATAATAAATATCTTCATCTTGTAAAATCAGGATATGCTATTATTTACAAAAACATCAAATTCAGAAAAAGCACCCACATAATTTTAAATGCCAATCAATCGAGGCATATTTACCCTTATCCTAATCTATCTATAGAGCAGCTATCATTGTTTACAGCCCAGTCGGTCCCATCTGCCAAACCACAAACATTTTCCTGCAGGCTTGAGCTGGATTTGGTTGACCTCCTGGGCTACGCCCCTCTCTGACCTTTGACCTGTTGGTATGCAGGGACGCCCATTCCTCAAACAGCATTGGGGGCTTTGTGAAGCTTTTGTCAAGTAATTTAGACTGAACAAAGTCTCTTTGTGATAACGCTCCTTAAACAGGATGACCAAATATTTCACACAGTGATTTAAGGTGCACTGTTAACCATAACCTTGTATTCATAAACCATCTGAGAGATTATTGGTTAGCGGCATTTAAAAATACTAAATTAAAGGTACATAGTAGTAAAACACTCATATGTGTGTGACTCTGGACCACTAAACCATTCATAAGGGTCTTTTTTTAGATTTAAACATTATTATACATCTGAATAAATAGGCTTTCCATTAATGTCTGGTTTGTTAGGATAGGATAATATTTGAGAGATCCAACTAACAGAAAATCTGGAATCTGAGGTTGCAAAAAATTAAAATATTTAGAAAATCTATAAAGTCCTTACTAACTCATATATACTGTAGGAGATTTACAAAATATCTTCATGGATCATGATCTTTAATGATTTTTGGCATATATTATAGAATATTTTTCTAATATAATTTTGACCTGTAATGTATTTTTGGCTTTTGTTACAAATATACCCGTGCTACTTAAGACTGTTTTTTTTTTGGTCCAGGGTCACACATAGCTTTTTAAGTTTTTTAACATCCATCATGAGCTGGAGGGGAATTCCTTTGTGTCAATAAAACATCGACACTATCATTCAGAACAAACCCAGCTAGTTAGATGACACGCCTTTCGACGGAGAACAGATTATTTGCAGAAACCTCATGGCTGCCTTGCTTTTTACTGTCAAAAGGCCGACTCTTGCGGGACATCTGAGTGTTTAAAGCTTGACAAACTTGCTTAGGTTGTTGAAAAGTCAGATTTTATCTGACGGATCATTTGGACCTTCTAAAAGTGATAGTTCATCCAAAAATCATTTTCTCACTCTCATGTTGTTACAAACCGTATACATTTCTTTGTTCTGATGAACACAAATCTTATTTGTGTTCATCAGAACAAAGAAATGTATACGGTTTGTAACAACATGAGAGTAAATGAGGACAGAATTTTCATTTTCTGATCTTTTTAACACTACAATGGTTAAGATAGCTTAATTCATACAAGGCTAAGCTAAATTCAGGACCTGGTCTTTGATAAATTAAGATAAAACAGATAAAAATTATTGGTGTTGTATCTTGAGATAAATCAATGGCACTGGCTTATTTTAAGATCTGTCAGTGCAAGTTATTTTCAATTGAGACAGCTCAAACATGTATTTTAGTCTTGGACTAGCCTTAAGCCTTTTCTCTTAAACCAGGGGCCTCATGTATAAAACTGTGCATAGGATCCTTACTAAAAGTCTACGTATGCACAAAAGCCAAAAATGGCATACACCAAAAAATATGAAGACTTATAAAACAAAGCAATGTTCCCTTTATAAATCACAGATCACCTGCAAGTGTGCGTACATGAATCATCCTAATATCCCACCCTGCAAGCCCATTCTCCCATCAAGTTTGTTTTTTTATAAATCACAACCTTTGCGTGGGAAATGGCGTACGCACGTTTCCAGCCCAGTTTTGTGCGTACGCACGCTTTGTAAAAGAGGCCCCAGGTGTATTGTCCAAAATAGTCAAGATCTCCATGCTCTGATGTTTTGACTGGTCAACCTAAACTCAATATAATATTTAAAAAAAGGAAATATATATATAAAAGGAATATACCTGGAACATTATTCCTGTCAATGAAACGAATTCCAACTACCATCTCTCCTACCTTCATGTGCTATCTGAATTATTATAATCCAATTCAGATATTCCACATAATGCACCCTAAAGTAATCATATTAATATGGGTTTCATGTCATAAGAAGCCATAAACTGTGTGGCACAAACTAACGCTTTGGCTCTATTATTAAAAAATTATTTTAATTAGATGAATCATTTTTTTACACAATCAATACACAGATTTTTGCTACAAATGAACACTTAAAGTTTGTTTCTGGGACGTACTGTTATCGTACAATTACACCGAAAGTGACAGGAGTGCAAAGGTTACAACTTACCCCATAGGTGGGATTAAAAATAATTCAATAAAATTCTGTCTGTATACTAAAGGTGGATATTGTTTATGTATCTGCCTATAATAGATAGATATCCACACATTCATTATTTAACTATCCCTGTATTATGCATCAATGCATAAAAATAGATTTTTTTTAAACGGCTTCACAATTGTAAGACAAAAAAATCTTAATTGTGAGTTGTTTCCCGTGATACTGTATGAAGAGTTATTACATTAATCAACATTATTTTCATTGTTGTTATTTCATCATCATTGTGTACCTGAGGCTCAATTGTAACACTGCGTTACAACTAACCCCGCTGTGTAAAAATGTTTTCAATCCCAGCTATCAATCAGTTTACCAGGAGTTGCTGACATGTTTCAAAATGGTGCTATGTTTTAGGTGATTAAAATAATATAATGTTTGAAACTCAGATGAAGACATTTACTTCCATGCCTCCAAAACACTCTTTGTTCAAAATCTTAAAGGGGTGGTACCACTCCTCCCGCGGTAGTAACTCCTTCTTCATTTTTTCGTACATTATCGGAAAGATTCGGTTAAGCTAATCTTTCTTTTATAAATGTGATTCAACTAAAGACTCTTCAGAGATATAAAGGATGTCATACTATATAGGTACTTCTGATTAACACCAGAAATGCAGAAACAGCTTGTGTTATGTGAGCTTTAACCAAAACACATCAAAACTGTTCAGAAATTCACAGGAGATCATCTTCTAACAGTAAGAGAAAACGACCTAAAGCACAAATTGCTCAACCCTGTAGAGATACACTTGTGTTCAAATGCTTGACTGAATTTTTTTTTTTTTGTGATCTTAAAAATCTTTTCAAACATTTAAGCATGCACCTTCAAATGAAATGACTTTCAAATGAAATAAATGTGCTAACATTTTACTTTTCTAATGATAGAAATTACTCTTATATTCCAAGAATATTTTTGAAATGGATGACTTGGACTGATTAATGAAAGGAAAGCAGTCAATGAGTCCAAAATAGATGTGAACTAATTTAATAAAGTTTAAAGAAAGCATCTCAGGGTGAAACATCAAGCAGCTGCTTGATAAAATCCCAAATGGTACATTTCTGCAAACTCGAGGAAAATGGGGACTACAGTGAAGATGATAAAATACGCTTTCCATTTATTTTGAATGATTATTGCCATTTGTGTTATTCCCTTGTTTTAACGAGTTTACCATCATTTAAAATGTGGACAATATAAACCTTTGAACAGTAGTGTATATATATTTGACACTGGACCACAAAACCATTCATAAAGTTTTTTTTTTAGACTAATACATCTATAAATAAGCTTTCTATTGATGTATGATTTGTTAGGATAGGAGAATATTTGGTTGCGATACAACTAATAAAAAATCTAAATATTCAGAAAAATTCTCTTTAAAGTTGTCCAGACAAAGTCCTTAGCAACTGCATCCATCAAATTTTTATATATTTACAGTTCATTAAACATGATCTTTACTTAATATACTAATGATTTTAAAGGACATTAAAAAATGTCATTTTGATTCATACAATGAATTGTTGGCTGTTACAAATATACAAACAAATGAAGAGTTTGGTTCCAAAATCCAATAATTTTGACTGATTTCAGTAAAAATGTGTTTCTATATAAGAAAGTGACGAGATGAAAACCACTATTTTCTGTTAAACTTTCGCATAGCATCTTTAGGTTATAATAACATTAAAAATTCAAATCCACAATTTAATTTTCAAAGATTTATTATGATTTTTTTTTAAATGCTATAAATCTTTTAAATCAATATATAAATAAATGTGCCATGTTATATTCATTTAGTTGACTAGAGGTATACACTGATAAAAAAATAAACATTAATAGCATTAATCAAAACACTTACTGGCTGAAATTTTTTGACAGCGAACAGCTGTAAAATGTTTTAGTCATGCTCTTTTCGTTGACTTTGAGTAAAATAATGGAAAGTTTTTCATAAGATCCTCTGGGATCATTGTGTTAGCATGACAGAAGCTTGATGCTGTTGCTAAGGACAAGCAACAGCCGCCATTTTCCCTTCACCCGAGTGCCTCTCACATAAATTATTTGATGGCTTCCGTTTCTTCCCCACCACAGGTTTATCAATGCCATTAAAAGTATTATTTTGCTTTTGTTTGTTGATCACAAAGTACAAAGTAGATGAGAAAAACTAGGATTCTGTGTATATTCAAAGCACCGCCATTGTTGTTTACAATGCATGGAATGGTGCGCTGTGATTTGTTGAGCAGATTTATTGCATTCCGCAAAGAAGGAGGACTGCCGTTTATTACGTTTTGTGAAAAAAGGGAGAAAAGATGACGCAGTAACACAACAGATATCGGATTTTTTGTAAAAATTAAGAATTTACTTTTTAATACTGACCTGATAAAATACTGATTTTGGTGGTAACTACTTTTTTTTAATGGCGTTAATCGCGTTTTGGAATCAAACTCTTAAAATATACCTGCGTTTCTTGTGGTCCACGGTCACAAATAACAATTACTTGAACAGACGGAAAAACAGAGCCAATATCTTTAGAGGTTGCACCAAGCAACTTGGCAAGGTTGGCACGGTTGTGGTCATGTTGTAGGATGCCTTGTTTATACTCAGAGGCGACCTTAACATAGAGGCATAGGTAGGCGGCTGCTTGGGGCCCCCTACCAGCGGTCATATTGGGGGCCCTCAATTAACCAACAATAAATATTTGGTTTCAATTTTTTTGCATAAATCTGTTAATCAACCTCAGTCCCGATTAAAACTGCTAAATGTTTGATAAAAAAAAATCCAGGATTTTAACTCTTTAATTGCCAATGAGTTTTTCAAAAACTCAAAACTGATTTGGGGAAACACACATACAATTACTTATTTTTAACCCTGGACAACCCAAGAAGATTTTGAGTAGCAGCAATTAACATTGGCCAAATTTGACCCCATGGGTTCTCCAGGGTTAATATCAAAAGTGATTGAATTTTTTTTTCCTTTTATCTCAGTCTTGGGCATGTGGAAGATTAGTAACAACACTGGCCTTGATGCATTGCTAGTTTTTGTGCAGCACCAGATTTAAAAAAAAAAAAAAAAAAATCTCCCTCATTTACTGTTCGTGGCTGTTTTTGCCCCATTGACTTATTCTCTATTGGTTTGTGTAGTCCTATACTTTGTGTGTTCTTTGCTTTCCATCTTCATTTTGGAGTAAAACAAAATTTTTGTTCTCTTTTATAGATCGGATAGGGGGGCTCCATACATACCTAAGCCTTGGGCCCCCAATTTGCTAAATCCGCCACTGTTTATACTCCTTGGATTGGTCAGCTAATGCAGGGGGGTCTCCAACCTTTTTGTGAGCAATAAAACTGTAGGGCTAGTTCTTGATATAGTCACAACTTTTATACTTGATGTTTTATCATTGTTTAAAAACATGGAAGAAACCCAGCTTATATAAAAATATGTAATAAATTAAAATTGATTAATAGGATGTGCTTTGGTGGGCAACTTACAGACCCCGTGCGGGCACCATGTTGGTGACCACTGGTCTAATGCTTCAGTTTAAAAACACATTGTGTAATGCTAATAGCTTACTTTTGATTTTATCAAGCTAGTCATTTCAAATTCAGAATAAATAAACACAAAACAAATGCAGGATCCAAAAAGGTACAACTTTATTTATTTGTAAACAACCAAACATAAAAAACAAAACAAAAACCTGCATAGGAAATGTTTAAAGTCCACAAAAGACGAGAGAACAAGACTGCAGACCGCTAAATATTTTCTATAGTCTCATCAGCCTTATTCTCAAAGTAAATCATGACAGTTGTGTTGCTTTGGTTGAGGGGGTGATGGATGGAGGGACGCCGAGTGCCGATCTAAAAATTCAAAGAGAGATGGAGAGAGTCAAGCGCCTCTTGGAGGG
Organism: Paramisgurnus dabryanus; assembly: GCF_030506205.2. NCBI lineage: Eukaryota > Metazoa > Chordata > Actinopteri > Cypriniformes > Cobitidae > Paramisgurnus > Paramisgurnus dabryanus. The sequence goes on from NC_133349.1 coordinate 25,579,520, forward strand.
GCTCCTAAGCCATTATCATCTCCACCTGAGAGGACAACTGACCTGGAATCAGAATTGCTACTTTGATCCTACTTTAATCGTTATATTTTAAAAGGCAAAACCGATGCCAGGTCTGAGCTTCGGGCCGATTCTCTCAATATCTTTTGGTTGATCCAGTTTCAATTATAACTGGTTCTTGAAAAGCAATTTCTGGAGCTTTAAGGCATTTCTGATTCAATTCTGTAGCAGCCATTAAACTTGAACAGATTTACCATAGTACATGACGTAAATCCAATTAAAGAGGCAAACGGCAAGCTGTTTTATATACCTCCAAGGTCAAGACTATAAAATCAAGTGTGAGGTTGAGACATGCTGGTTTAAATGTTATGAGTTCACCCCCTCCCTGACTCTTAAACCGTGATGTGGTTAAAAAGGATCCCGTGGAATTCAACAACAGTATTTTTTCCATCATAACACACAAAAACTCATGAGTTACTAACAAAGGATTTACTATCAAACCGTAGGAAACAAATATTGAATTTTAATCAAATCTCTACAAAGCTACCTGAGTTGTTTTAATGTGTGTAGACACATTTTTTTTCCATAAGATAATACAATCATAAAAAGGGTCTATGACCATACAATTCTGAACTGTTACATTTTTCTGTTTTTCCCCAGTAAGGAAGAGGTCATAAGCTGGAATACACCAGAAATGGTGACAAAACCCGTACAATTAGAGACCGTAGGTCCAAACAAATAACACCAAACAAAAAAAAAAAAAAATAGTAGTACACAATGTGAAATTCAAAGACACAAACTGAGTTTGATAACAGCGTCTTTCATTAAACTTAGCAAAAATTATATATATATTTTACAGACAGCGACATTATTTGGATGACACATCAAACACTGAACCTCTATAGCGTGCTGATTTCTGTCTGAAAATTCACCTTTTAAGATTTTTTTACATAGTGGTTTATCAATACTGATCTCGCCTGAGAACCACAACCCGTAAAACGTCTGATTCCTTCACCAAACCCAACGCGACCAACTGGACATCAGTGTCCACGAGTTTAAACATCTTCAATTACGTGTCCTACAGAGAACTAGTAACAATCACGGACACATAAAAACATCATCTTACCTCCATCTTTAAAGATATCAAGAACGTGTTCATGATCTCTATGCCAAACCTATTCATCTTTGGGCAAAAATATAAATACATCTAGACACTGAGGTTTCATTTGCACAAGGTCTTTGGCAGTTTTCCAGTTCTGTCGATACCAAAAGCTAAAGCTAAGGAGGGTCGTGATCGTGGTAAGGCTTGTGTACCTTACTCCGTAAAGCTATCCATAAAGAGTATTTATCTTTATCTCTCCCCCAGTCGTTTTTGGTATATCATATAAGTATCTCCTTTTCGAACATCCATATTTTACATCCACCCATCTGCAAAAATATCAAATTTAACCATTCCCTCTTAAAGAGAGCAGGGATGCCATACTTAAATATAAAACACAGATCAATGTGATAGTAATAATACTGTGAGACCTATGTGTGTGTTCGAGGGGTGGAGCAGCAGCAAATCTTTTACTCTTTATTGCATAAGCTTTTCGTTTCCATCAATCCAGGCCTTGTGACCCTTGCTGGTACTTTTAATCGATAAATACGGTGGATGTCTATCTGCGAGACATTCAGCTCTTACTTTCCAAGCAAAATCCTATAATTAACACATCCTTTAAAATGTGACATAAATAAACCCGATGATCCACAAATCGCAACAAATATGTTTATAACAACGTAATATATTTAAGAATAAAGACTGATGAATAGAGTACTAAATGAGAATGCTATTGTGACTATTTTTTGGCACATGTCCGTTTTTTATCATTACCGTTTGGCAAAACATTCAAATCAGATATTTTAGCATCACAAGGCACCGCTAACTACATGCAAGCATATTAATACTCATGATTGGATCGGGTGGACACAGGATAGCCAAGACAAAACAAGTCATTCAGCTTTCCCACAATTTGTTAATTTAAATGTTTTGTCACCTAAACGTTAAGCGGATTAAACCCAAAAGTGATATGAGTAGATAAGATGTATAGTATGTATAGGGCTACATCAAAGTCGAGGCAAGCGAGGTGGTACAAATAGTCCAAAACTTAACCAGTTAGTACTTCTCATTGCCGATTACATTCAGGCATTTGTGCAATTCCGGTCATATCCGTTAGATCACTAAAATCGGAAAAACGTGTGCTTTTGTTCAGCTGTAAACCAGTGCTATAAATTCCCCAAATGCATTGCTTCCTCTTTTTCCTTTTAATCAATCGAGCGCAGAAACAAACGGCACTTTAAATTGGTTATTCGCAAGTCAGGCACGGTCTATCCAATTTTAAACTGGGCTCAATTGATTCAAAGTGGTTTTAAATGATGTTACACCGACAGTGAATGGTCTCCTTGGAAATCTTTCTTTATGGCCTGCACTGCTTCCTGTGTCCATTTAATCAATAGAACAACAAAAACCAAACTGTGATCTAATGCACCTGTTTGTAATGAGAGTACAACTCTTAAGCCAACATATATATATGAATATACATCCATTTTTAAAGGATAGAATAAAAGAAATAAATCATCTTTAGCGGAACTGGATTATATCCTCGTTTTCCTATTTGTATCTGATATGTGCCTTTACTTTGTCGAAAATCGAGCATTTTTGGAAAAACGAAAAACAACAAACACAAATATAAGGGCTTAATCATTTTTACACTTTGATATTTAGTGTCTACATTCTGTTTGTATGTTTCACCCAAAAATAAAATAAAAAATAGATCATCTATAAACACCCCGCTCGATTTTTCCGTTATATTCCCCATTTGAAAAAATCATGGGTATTTGTTTTTCCCTCCACTGCATTTGCACTCCAGAGCAAGTCTTGATTACGTCGGGAAATTTAACTTAATACATTCGGATGATTTTCATCATGAATTTTTGGTAATTGCTTCCACTTGCATAACTTTCAAATGGACCGTAAAGTGAGGTAAATGTGTAATGAGGCTCATAAACCCAGAGGTAAAGTACGGTAAATGAGGTAATAGGTTTAGATGAGGTACACGATAAATGTCAGATTTAAAATATACATGAAAATCCAAAAAAACATTGCAGTAGATATATCAAAATGTTATCCTAACGTTTCCGCCAAAATATGCAGCTCTTTTAATCGTCCATCATTTTGAGAAACATTCAGGGATTTAACTTGCGTTCTGTGCACAGTAACAATCAGGAAAATTTTGTGCGAACTGTGCAAATATCCGAACATTGCTTCATTTTTTTTTTCAATTTGTCACGTCCTCGAATTCTATGAATAAACAAAACGCTGAGGTAGACATTTTTATATAAAACTTCACGGACTAGGTCTCTGCACAAACGCGAGTACATTCATACATAAGCTAGATGAGGTAGGTGTAATGCAGAGAGAGAAAATATTTTAAGAATGCAAGAAATTCCCTGAGAAACGAAAAAGAAAGGTTCGAAAACACGTACCAAGAGCAAAACACTATTAACTCTTGCTGTAAAATCAATCATCTGGTGTTACACCTTGAGTGAGAATTGCACAAAGCAATAACAGACCAAGTGTCAAGTGTCGTCATAACTCCATCATAACTGCATTTGCCCCTGATAAATGTGCAAAATCTTCTTTTTCATTTGTACAGTTTTGTCTCGAACCTTAAAGGTCAGAACATGAGGATTCGGTTATTCCCAAAGTCCACAGCGACAATCATTCCATCGGGGGTTACCGCTATACCCGAGGGGCGGTCCATCTGCCCGAAGCCACTACCGTGAGTCCCAAACTTGCATAAAAAGTTGCCGTTGGGTTCGAACACCTGAATGCGATGGTTGCGCGAGTCGGCGACGATGATTCGATCTTCCTGGTCCACGGCTACACCTTGCGGGCGCAAGAACTGACCGTTCCCCGTACCCTCTGAACCGAGGAAACGAGCCGACTGGCAGTCGGGTCTGATGACTAGCAGTCGATGATTGTTGAAATCGGTCACCACGAGGTGACCTTCCTGATTGAAGGCCACACCACGGGGTGAATCGAAATGTTTCCAGAGGGCCCCCTCGAACCCGTATTTGTTGAGGAATGTCCCATCAGGCCCGAAGAGTTGAACGCGGTGGTTGCGTGTATCCGAAACCAGGATCTTCCCCTCGGGGTTAACGGCTACATCCCATGGGTAGTTAAACTGCCCATTCTTGGTGCCCTTCTCGCCAAACTTGAGAAGAAACTGGCCGTCAAAGGAGAAGATCTGGATGCGGTGATTGTCCTTATCCGCCACAATGATTCTTCTCTGGCTGTCGCAGGCAACACCCGCGGGCCGGTCAAACTGACCCGGTCGAGAGCCCAAAGTGCCAAACTTGTGGTGGAACGTGCCGCAAGGTTTGAAGATCTGCACACGGTTGTTGCTTCTGTCAGCGACCACCACGTAGCCTTCTTTATCCACACAGATGCCCCAAGGTCTACACAGTTGCCCATCCCCATCGCCTTCTCCTCCAAAACTAGCGATGGGCAAGCCCACGCCTCCGTAACTGCGACCGGACTTGACCATCACTTTGAAGGGACTTCCCTCGATGTGCTGATTACATATAAGCACAGAGAGCAAATGCTCACCCTCGCTCTTAGGAAGGTAGCTGACTGTGTATGTCCCATCTTGGTGGTCAGAAACATCAGCGCTGAAGAGATTACCATCTGGACTCATGAGCACAACAGACACGCTGTCACCGCCAGACATCCGAGGCTCTCCGTCGTGATCGTACCCTACCACGGTAAAGGAAACCATCTTTCCTTGCAGAGCTCTCTTGATGCCTTCGCCGTGAGCTTTGGAAGCTGTGGCAAAGGCTCCGCTGCTGATGAGGCCCATAGACTTGATGGCTATTAGTAGAGCCTGGTCCGGTGGAGTGAACATGATGCGATCGTCTTCCTGGGGTTGTAGAATGCAACGGAGGGATTTGAGCTCCTGCAGCTGATTTAACATGTGCTCGCGTGCTAGCAGGACGTCTATGCTGCGCCCCTCTTCTAGGACCTGTGTCACTGTGGCAATTGTGCTATCCAGCTTGGTGAGATTCTGGTGTAGTTTCTCAACCTGCAGGTAAAGTGACTTTGCCTTCACCTGTCGGATCTTTTCCACCTGTGTACAAACATAAAAGTTTTAAATGGCTTGACAGTGCAGTTGCCACTAGTGGCTTTATGTTCTACCGAGCCAGTTAATCACAAATCATTTACATTGCCTAGTTGCATTATACTACAGTTAGGCACCATGTCTCATGTTTGGGGAAGACCTTAAAAGCAACAAGAAGGAATGGTTTATCTTTTAAATGCATGGAGGCAGGAGCTTTGCAACTGGTCTAATATTAAGAACATATCAGTATGGTAACAAAGTCACTAATTTTAATGCTGGCATATGCAATATAACATCTACTGTTATATTTAGAGTGCACGTGTGTTTGTTTACCTTCCAGAGCAGCTCACACTCGCGTTCCTCTAGAGCTTTCTTATGACGGAGAGTGATGGTCTTCACCTCTGACTGCACAACCTTGGCCTTCAACTCCACTTGCTCAGCAATGGCCTGTGCTTTCTCGATGCTCAGCTGAAAGATTTCAACATCATGGATTTAGACAAACTGAAAGTACACTCTCATCTCAAAAATGCTGTTTAGCAGTTTAAATGAGCTTACACTTCAGAAACAGTATTATTTAGCTCTATTTAACGATTATATATAGAAAACGCTTCCACACCAATCAAAACAGCTAAAACCTCTTAATTTGAAAGGATCCGGGAAAGCATGAGGGTGCCCATTGTGAGGTCACACAATGAAGGGATAAAGGTCAATCTCTGGTGCCCTGACCCCTAACATCTGCTTAAACAGCAGATTGGACCTATACACAGCCCTACACTTGCCAGCTAGCGTTAAAACTGTCCACCAACCCATTCATCATATAAACCTAAATCGGCCATCTTGATCCAAGGCTGGTATTTATCTGGTTGAGTCGAGTGACCTGAAACCAGGTAACTCAACTTTGCCCTTTTTCCCCAATGGGAACAGTTTAAAATATAAAAAGCGTTCTCTCTATTAGCCCCCTATGCTTCTTCTTTCACATTACCAATATTACGGATGTCTGGTCATACAAAACCAACCTGAAACTTGCACATTGAGGGAAACACCACAGGCGTCACATGACTGAAGGTCAAAGAGTTTGGAGAAAAAGTGTGGGAAAGAACAATGTTTAGTATAAAGCAAACCAAATTGAAGCTCAATCTGAGTTTCAAAGAAGGTCCAGAAGTTTAGCTGTATCATACACATCACTTTAAAAACGTATAACTAGTTAATTCATCCAGGATCGTTTACTAGACCCAAATCTACTTGAGTGTGGATTCTTTGTTAACTATTATAAATATCGACACAGCGATACATTGTCAAACTCCTGGTGATGTGCGTATTGATACAGAACTTTCCGTATCGATTCTGACGCACTTTCGAAGGTAGCTAATTATAGTGCAATTTTTTTGTTATTATTATTTGTGTGATGGATCGTAGTTTATTTGTGACCCATACGGAAAGAACGTTGTGACCCGCGGATTAAGTTTAGCATAATAGTGCATTATATCACAAATATCTTAAACTAAACTGCTGCATAGGACAAGTCGTGAAGTTAAAGTAGGTCGTAAAAAAGGCAAGTCACGTCGTAAACCCAATGAATACTTGATTTGTCCACGTGAAGTCCATGTGTATTATGAAAGGAAAAAAGAATATATAACTAAATCAGTCCACAACAAATTCATGACTACTTATCTCTATGACAGATTGAGCTGTCAATCAGAAGTCAGATATAGGTACTTGGTGAACAGGGAAAACATCTGCGTTACGGGTGACAAAAATGCAGTAAATGAGATTATGAAGCGTTACAAAAACCCAAGCTGTAAGGGACTCGTTTCTGGATTGGGTCCTTCATATGCAGTGTTTCCAGAACAAAGATTGTGACCCCGGGCCTTCGGCATTGTTATTAAGCTGCATGCGCTTTCAAACTCATAAATGTGTTAGAGGCTTTCCATTTAACACCATCCAGTAACAGGATTAGAGATATACTGGGACACGTAGCCAATCAAGCGCATTAAAACACAGGTCAAGCTCAGTCAGTTGATTTATTTGATATGGTGCTGAATTGTATGAAACATAAGGAAAGGTTTAGATCAGTGGTTTTCAAACTGGGGGCCGCGAGATGGTGCCAGGGGGGCCCCAGTTTTATGACATTTTATGAAATACATTAATTTATCATGAATTCTGTGTAATTAAACCTAAAAAATAAGGCTACTAACCAAAAGCAGTACTTTTTGTATAATTTAATGTTTTTTAATTCAAATGTAAAAAAAAATTTAGTTTAGCAAACATTTCACAACTCGGTGCCTACACAAAGTTAGGCTGATCAATAAACTATAAGTTTATAATATGAGGCTTTTACGTTATACCATTATGGTTTGAAAGCGATCAAATTGGCCGATAAACATGGGCAGTCAATACATCAGTGCATATCCAGTAGAAAGTAGTAAAAAAACATTTGCCATGACTTAAATTAATCAATGAATTTCAGGGGCGTCCAGTAATACAAGGGTTACAACAACTAATCGATAAAATCGTTAAGCGATTATGACAATAGTTGTCAACAAATGTTACTATTGATTAGTTGGTCTGTGAAATCACGTGCTCCCGCGTCACCGTCATTTTGGACAACATTGTTTATACAACGCCTGCTACGCGTTAATAAAGTGAGGCACTTCTTCTGCATAAAGCTAAGCAAACACATAACATTGTGGGACAAACTTTATGCCTACAGGTATGTTAATATGCTATGAACGTTGCCAGGGCCATTGAATAAGATGTATGCAATTAGCACAGAAGATAATCCTGAGTTTTGTCAGTCACTGGTGAAGGAAGCAGGTTGGGGGCGTATTCTAATGTTATCGGGACATTTGAAAACCTCAGGGGTATAAACTCCCATTGGAATTCGTTTTCTATAGCGTCCTCCTCTAAACGAAACCCATCACTTCTGCCTTTCACTTTTAAATTCACTGCTGGTTTCCTTGCCAACCGGTCTTGTGTCACTCGAGAAGGATGGAATTGGACAGCCCTAATGGGGGCTATATTACCCCCACCCTTCACCCGTGGTTCCTCTTTGAAGAGTGACACAGAGATGGAAACATTTCCTCTGTGTGTGACTAATGATCCACCCCGCAAGGGCCATCAGAGGGCTGAATAGAGGCAGTAACCGAGCATTGGGCCACCCCCTCTCCTTCTGTATCCATTCTCTTCATTCAGCCGGAGTGGGGGTGGGCACGCACAATGATGCTAATGGAGGGCAAGCTTTAAAAAACCCTTTTCATTACACAAAGTAGATATCAGGACCCTACACAGAGGCACATGACATGTTCATATGTGTGATAAACAAAGCTTATTATTTATGTAAATGTAATTATATGTAATAAATATTTCTTATCAAGTGAATACAGTAAACACATTTCATCAGACCACCCAAAACGGATCTTATTGCATCTGTAAACAAGCCTAAGTGATCACTAACCTGCACTGCTTGTCTGCCCTGCTGTGCGTCGGCGAGCAGCTGGATGGTCAGAGCTCTGGAGTCTTGTAGGGCTTCTTGCAGGTAGGTGAAACTGTGACCCGCGTGTCTGCCCAGGCTGCACTCTCTACAGATGGGCACGGCGCAGCTGTCGCAGTAAAAACGCAGCACCTGTTAATGAAAACCAGAGAAAGCATTAAAGATTGTTATTTATCAGAAACAAAGAGGAGTCAACCAGACAGAGTAGATGAAATCTGTGTATCTGAAGGGCAAAGTTCACTAAAATGACTCTAATGCAGATCTCATAAATAGTTATGTTGGTCAACTGCCAAGACTATAAATGTTTACAGTAACATATGAGAGACATAGAGATGTGTTTATCACATTTAGCATATGTTCCAGTAAAAGGATACACGTCCCTAATCGATTCAAGCCCAGCACATTTATTTTACTCTTCCAAGAGCTAAGCTTTAAAAAAGGACACTCCACTTTTTTTTTTTTACCATTTTGGAATCCATTGAGCTGATCTCCGGGTCTGGCGCTACCACTTTTAGCATAGCTTAGTAAAATCCATTGAATCTGATTAGACCATTCGCATCACGCTAAAAAATAACCAAAGAATTTCAAAATTTTTTCTATTTAAAACTTGACTCTTCTGTAGTTACATTGTGTACTAAGACCAACGGAAAATTAAAAGTTGTGATTTTTTTTAGGCAGATATGGCCAGGAACTATACTCTTATTCTGGCGTAATAATCAAGGACTTTGCTGCCGTACCATGGCTTCAGGAGGCACAATGATATTACGCAGTGCCCGAAAATAGTCCCCTGCTATTGAAAGTTACCAAGCGAACTATTTTCCAGAGCCTATTTTTTTTTAAAAGTGGAGTGTCCCTTTAATACATACGTTGCACACAGTACTACTTTCTTTTCAGTGCACTTTTTTATCGAAGTAGCATGTATAATGCTTGAACACAGCAGACTGTTCTGATTCGGCCACATTTTAAATCTGTACCATGACAAAAAACACAATGTATATCTTTGAAATGTCTTGGCAAAAAGGAAGTGATGTGGGAACAGTGAGTTTCCTCTGCTTTGACACACAACTGATGGATAGCTTGAGGTCTATTGTTTCGTCACTCATCTCACCCATCTAAGAGTCCTATACATTTTGATGCATTGCTTGAACAGGATATGTCCATCCATCAAAGTAGAATTTTTTTTTTAAAGTGGCATGTGGGTGAAAAGCTACTCGCTTGAACCAAAATAAACCAAAAGTGCAATTAACTGTTTGATTATAGTGCACTTTAAACTCCAAATCACGTACTGAAATATTTATTATTTTAAATTTATCAGCTTTTCAATTCTTTATTCTGATTGATTGAGAAATGCTCCATGGATACGCATTATTTGTCAATAAACGCACACCAAAAATTGTCAAATGTCTTAAAATAACCACCAGAACAATGTCTATGGTAACAGTGGTATAAGAAGAAAAATGGACTCCTTTTTCCTTTAAAGTTATTTGACAATAACGCACACCCGCCATATAACCACTTATATCGTAAATTATTCCTTACATTTGATTTAAATATTACAATGTATAAAAATCAAAGTTAGTAATAATGTACAGATTTTGCTCTATCAAAAAATTAATTGGTCACGTGTCAAATTTCCTATTTTGTCTTCTAATCCTAAAAACTGAAGCAACTAGGGATGCACCGATACCGATACTGGTATCGGCCTCGATACCACATTTTCTAAAGTACTCGTACTCGTTAAAAGTCCCCCAATACCTGGAATCGATACCACAGTCTGAGAAATGTCTATGTTTGAGCGGTGTGTAAGGGGTTAATGACTCTTGTGTTGTCCAAAGAGGCAGAGTTTACAACAAACTGGAAAACTAGTCCTTTGTTTTTTTGTTAAATTATATGACTAAAGCTGTTACCTGTAAATTTAAATCGTGTTTTTTTATTAAGTACTCTGTATCGGTATCGGCAAGTACTGAAATGCAAGTACTCGTACTTATACTCGTATTCCAAAAAAGTGGTATCGGTGCATCCCTAGAAGCAACTTTACCATGGTATCACAAATAAAAAATATTAACCATGTGTATGCATCTTATTCTTCCTAGGGCTGCATGATATTGAAGGGGAATTGTGATATGCAATACCTTGATCAATTATGCAACACACAATGTGTGATAATGCTTTAAGTTTGTTAAATCAATCTGAATAATAATAAAATACATTTAAACTAAAAATTCTTTCTGGAAAAAAAACGTAACTCTTTTTGTCTAACCAGTCTCTTTACTATCTCCATCAACCTTAAACTTTTGACCATGCATAACTTTTTGAAGTTTTAAAAACATTTAATTATTGCATACCATTGCTATAAGTGTTCTGCGATATGCACATTTGTGAGATTCCGATAATTCCAAGTCCAGAGGTCTTACCTTCACACTGCAAATGATGCGCACAGCTATTCAATATCAATAAACTAGAATTAATAATCAGCCAACAATTAATACTTCACAACCCTTCCTGAGATTGAAAACTTAAAGCAAAATTTGCAAGCAGGTTTTAAGTCCATCGAAGCCAAACAAACTCTCCAACTACCACTGCTCCAGGTTACCTCAAGTCTGAAGTATAATTATATTTTTACACATATGCGACGTCAGCGTATGCGTCTACGGGAGTATGTAGTGTGTAAGCCAGAAGAGGCACTGCAATTTGTCGTAATGCGCATGCATCGCACGTCTGTGTACGTGAAAGTTAAATAAACCATGCTTTGAAAGGCTGTGCGTTCGACCACGCGCGTATAATCTAGTAAACGTAAAAAAAAAAAAAATCTCCTAGCTTCAGTCTCAGGTTCAGTACTTTCTTTTAAAACCCACCAGGCTACCTTCTCGTACCTTAATAGCTTTACCAAAGCCTAGATCAAACGCTAATTATATCTGTGACTGAGGCAGCTGCGTGTAAATCTAGAGTTGTGATTCCACTCATGTTACCTGCTCATAAAAGTGAGTCACCTCTCTGTGGGCCAGATGCTACAAGCGTGCTAGTGTGTGCAGAGGTCACGTGGAAGCGTGGCCCAGGAAGCGGTTTTCCGGAGTGACGGGAATTAGCAGGAACCCCCAGTAGACGACAGATTGAACTTTGAGTGACCACCCGTCATTTTCGTTCAACTGGGATGTAGCATGTTCAGTTATGACTAATTTAAACACATGCCACCAACAATTTTTTTTATTACAATTTCAGTGAGTTGCAACTAAACTTTATTTTCAACTGTTCTATACAGAACACGAGGATCTGCTGACCCACTAGACTCTAAGAAAGACAACAAACTTGTCGTTTCTCATTTCCAGGAACTGTGAGGAACTGTGTTAGTGGGAGCAGCATTCCCAAGGAAAAAACCCAGACACCATTACAATGATGCCATTGTTAGATTCAGATGAGGTTGGTTTATTACTACAAGTGAAGTGACCCTGGACTTACTATAAAGCGTAAAATGTTGTAAACTTTGTTGAAAAAGCGCTAATAAACTCAGTAGCTTGAGTAGCACTAACACTGTCACGTAGGCCACCCTTAGCGATGTTTCCATCCAGTTTTATTATCAGCAAAGAGAATACACATAAAAAAAGGTTGCGAATTAGCGGTCTCCAAGCTTTTTCCATTCACACACCAATAATATGGTGTTGTGTGATGACGTCATGAATGATAAAAACAAATTTGCACAAGTTTTGAGGTATCGCAAAAAATTATCTACCTAATTTGTTGAGAGAGATAAAAATCATAGAGAGAATTCAGTGCAGTTTATTCAAATTTGCCAGCTGTCATTTCAATTTCACAAAAAATCCAAATGCAAAAAACTGCTGCAATGCTGCAGTCTTCAGGTCTTTAAGAGTTCATTAGAAACTAAAATGCGGGTCTAAAGCTATAAAGCGACTAAAGCTCAGCTGGGACCAGATATGGTCTGATACTTGAAGCCTTGTCTCCGGTAATTTAAAATTAGTGTGATTTCACTGAATGGACCTGATTATAAGGAGAAACCATTGAATATTTAAGGGAATAAACACAATTTTACTGCACACAGTATACATCTTAAAGGATAATTTAACACTTTGGGTCTCATGTCTGGTTTGTTTTGGATGAACTACAGTGATGGACACAGAACTTTTGACAATGGTTCGTGTCTTGAGTTTTTGACTCGTTTAGAAGCGTCTCTTGACTGCTTCAGAATGGAAGTCAATGACCATGCACAAACATGTCATTAAAAGAACACTTAACGTTCATTTTCAAAACTGTGCTTCTCACCGAGTGGTTTGTGGTGTTCGTTGATGATTAAAAACAAGTTGTGAAGCGAAATACAGTTTCTGTCGTGTTTTATTTGGCATTTTGTAAAATTCCATTGATCTCTCTTGTAAGACTCATTGCTCGCTGATATATCACTCCGCCACTGGGAAACAGAAAAGGGTCTGTTTACATGTAGTTGTAGTTTTTTCGCTCGGTTTCTCTTAGAAGAAAATTTTTCCATATTTGTAGGGCTGGACCAGAATATTTGAATATTTGCTCCGTGGGTTGACATTCGATTTTCAGTTTGAGATTCGAATATATATATATATATATATATATTAATATTTCACAGCGTTAATGCAGAGCTTTTGCCAAGCAGGAAGTGCGCTTCACGCTCCCGCTCTATAGGTGGCGCAGAGAGACCAACATCCATAGCCAACAGCCACCAAACGCCACCAGTGGAAGAGATCGCCTCGAACGGAAAGCGCGCTTCCTGCTTTGGCATTCACGCTAATAGTGTTGTAAATAACGTCCAGTTTCTTGCAAAAACTGATTGATTTGCTTCACAAGACGTCAATATGTCACACGGAGTTATGGGGGATTACTGTTGTATTGGATATATATGCTTTAGCTCTTAAAGTGTGCGGATCGGTTGACTTGCATGACAGAGCACTGGGGTTTCTGCAAATATCTTCTTTATTGTTCTGCTGATGAAAAAACATATTGGATGGTGTAAGTGTTATAAATAAACTTAATTTGGAAAGTATGCTACCGTTTTATTACAGTTTGTTGAACTTCGTTCATTTATTTTCGTTGTTTTATTTAAATAGCCTACACTTTACGTTGTCAGTAATTACTGTGCTGTTAATTTCTGATACGGGAGTGTTTGTTTGTTAGAAAAAATGTAAGGCTACCTTATTAAAAGTGCTCTTGTGTTTTGTTTCACTAATGCTGTTCTCGCAGGATGCGTGACAGGCATGCCGAGTGTGCTAACGCTTCAGACTCAAATATAGAGCGGAAGTATATATGCGGTTGTGAGGTATCTGAAAAAAAATAGTTCCACTATAGCAAATAACACGGATTGAAATCATACATTGCGCCAATATATTTGTTTTTAATCATCAACGAACACCACGAACTACTCGGTGAGTAGTACAGTTTTGAAAATGAATGTTAAGTGTTGTTTTAATGACATGTTTGTGCATGGTCATTGACTTCCATTCTGAAGCAGTCAAGAGACGCTTCTAAACGAGTCAAAAAGTCAAGACACGACCCATTGTCAAAATTTCTGTGTCCATCACTGTAGTTCATCCAAAACAAACCAGAAATGAGACTCAAAGTGTTAAATACCGGAATTATCCTTTAACATCTATCAGGTAATGACTCTGTTTTTCAATGCGTCTTCATTACAGTTTTTATAGTTTTTGGTTTTATTTAGGCTTTTTAAAATCTTTTTTGGACATTTGTACTGCTGTTTATTTGATTTCAGTTAACAAAAATTTTTGAAAAGTTTAAGTAAATTATATTAACCCCGCTAAGGTGAAGAAATTAATGAAATGAACAAAGCAGCAGGGCAAATCAGGCTGCAACATTTTAGAGCGCCCAATGTTTGCTGTTGTGCCCTTCAGAGGTTGATGAAAATCTATCACGTGACACCACATTTATTTGCATTAAACCTATTTTTCCAAACTATTTTTTTTTGTGCAACATTTGAGGTATCGACATAGCGTTTATGCGCAAAACTTAAACAAAAAATTATTTTGTCGACACTTGCAAAATTGAATGGATAATAAGCATTTCCATCAGCTATAAACTGTAAACTTTTTGGGGAAGTTTACACTTGGTATTAAGATGTGTTTTCGTAGATCGGATCACAAGTGGACGAGAGAGACACATTCTAGTTACACCTGATATTAAATCCGTCTCTTGTCCACTTTTGACCGCTTCTGCCCTGATTACTTTGAGGGGATGGTCTCTGAAGACTGCAGGCGAGTCTCTCTCTCTGTCATTTAAACATAAGGGGGAGTAATGACGGGTTTAAATTGACGCAAACTAATATTATGCCAGAATCCGCTGCTTGTGTTGTAAGTTAACATGCTGCACAGTGTTGTGTACATGTATATGTTAAGTGATTTCTCTGATATTTCAGCGAAATTGATGAAATAAGATTACACAACTTTCACATGCTCGCAAAATGAAACTAATAAAAGACGTGGTGATCAGCCGCTTTAGATTTATCAATGAAAGCCTAGATAGCGCTGTACACTGTGGGTTTGCGCTAGAAGTCAGAAAAGACGTAAAACATTGTGTTCAGTACCTCAGATTAGATAAATAGGCGGAGAGAAAGCGGTCTCTTGTGGCTGTTCGAACACATTCAACCACACGCGCGTTTACACTACAAAAGCAATCCGATCGAAGAGGTTTTCGACTACCTCTGAATGTGGTTGAAAGTGGACGAGCTCAAATCTGTCTTTAGCATTGTCCAGCTTTGATCCAATCGACGAAAACACAACTTAATATCAAGTGTAAACAGCCTCTTTGATGCATTAAAGCTTTTCTTGCAAAAAAAGCCATGAATGGAAACATGGTTATTGTTGTTATAGTTGTCAAGTATTCATGCATGTAGATTGAACTCCGTTTTCACAGATTTGCATTTTTGTCGTTTATGCAGAAACAATAAATGGCATTATTTTCAAAAACAAATTCAAGTTTTCAGGACCTCAAAACATTTTGTATGTGTAAACAAACAGCCATAACATAAAAGGTTTCCTGGTTGTGGTTATTGTGCAAACGACCCCAAGTTTTCAAGAGAAGGGTACAGGCCTCTTGTTGCGCCTGTGGAGTGCACCAGTCTTTAAAGCAGCTGTGGGAAGATTGAGTTTCTCAACCCGAGGCAAAAACAGAAGTGTGTTTCTCAATTTGAGTGCAGATTACCAGCACCTTAAACAATTTGACGTGTTTATGTTACATTTTTCAGCCAAACATGTTGGGAAGCATCAATCGAGTCTTGTTTCCAACCACAAACACTCATGCTGTATACAACCACAAACAAACTTGTTTGTCTTATACGTCTATCACCACAGCCAGACCTAACAAGCTAAAATTACACTGTCTGATCTAAAGATGTCTGACTTACATTTGGCATAAAAAGACGGCTACAGAAATAACATGACACGCATAACTGTGTTGAAATGTAGACTGTGTAAAACCCACAGTGAGTGACATAATAATTAAAAAGGATTACAAATTTCAAATAAGAGATTTACTGTGCGATGTAAACAGCTTAATTGATTTTAATGAAAGTATCTGCAGGAGTTACAGCACAGAGAGGGCTGGTGACCTGCAGGATGAGATCAGTCACTTTTCCTAGCTGAACGACATGAGCACATGGGTTCACTTTGTATAGTAAGGCACGGCAGAGATCTAGCTTGATCTGAAACATGCTTTGAAGTAAATCCATAACACAGCAGTAAAATAAGAGAGACCAATTCATTGCGGTATGTGTCACAACGTTATCCATCCCAGGACAAAAGCCCAATGCACATCAAAACTCTGAATCACAAAATAAAGGGCAAACACAGATTTACCTTGTGGGTTGTTAACGTGCCACTACAGCGATTGCATAGCAAAAGTGGTGCACGGATGGCCAAATTATTCACAGCGACCGCATCTCGCAGGCTGACGATAGGACGATCTCAAAATGGGGCGTATCGCCCAACTCTAGCCCTGTTATCACAATTACACCACCCCTGACAGCTGTCAGCTGTAAGTTCATGGCAACTGTGCTCCCTGCCATTGATAGCCATTAGGATAACAGGATAATGCGCCATGCCACACTGCTAGAATCTTCAAGGGGTGGTTTGAGGAACATGAGGGTGAATTGCTGTTAATGCCTTTGCCTCCAAATTCATCTGACATGAACCAAATTTAACATTAGTGGTTTGACTTGGAAAAACAGGTCTGCGCTACATCACCACCACCCCGAAATAAACGGGAACTTGAGGACCTGCTGTGGACATTATGGTGCCAGATACCCCAGGAAATTGATTGGCACTGTGTCAAATCAATGTTTGATGGTAAAGGGCAAAACTTTGTTTGCAGAGCACAGTCACACCGATGTCATAACTATGAACTATCCGTCTGACAAACTTTTTCTGGGAAGTCACACATCCCTTTGAGGTTTTCTCTCTTCCTACAACACACATGGACAAAATTTACCAACTCTCTCTACACACAACCACTCGCTGGGGGAGGTGCCTCTTCATGGAGATGATCTTATTGGCTGTTGATGAGAGGCAAATCAACTGGGCCACTGACACAAAGGACTTCTGCATGCACACGTGTGTATGAGTGTTTTGTGAAGCGTGAACGAGTTTGTACAGACACGCTGTGCAGGCGGCTGAGCTTCGCTCTGGTTGCGCTGAATTCAATTTGCTGAACAAAAACATGCATAAACGGCTTTTGTGGCCCACACGTAATGTTCAGGGAACTTATGCAAAAAATCAATAACAACAGAGTGCATCTAGAGTAGATTTTTTTTATAAAGAGCAAAAATTACCTTACTTCAAATTATAGCTAAAGCGTATCAACTACTACACCAAGCTAACTTCATCGTTTAAAATTAATGTATACAATGTTAAGTGTTCATTATAGTTGTGCATAGGTCCTACAGCGTAGCCGCGATGGTGTAGGTTCCGCGTTGGTTTTCATTTATACTTTTGCGTCAAAGTGCAATCACACATGCAGACCGTAGGTAGGCAGTATCCACGCGTGTAACCACAGTAGCAGCGCAACTGTCAAAGAAGAAGAAGGTTGGCAAGTTTACCCACAAACGAAGAAGAAATAGCAACTTGTTGTGTATGATTTGAGAAGACCAGCAACGATGGAAGTAAATACTTCCTAAATACGACTTTTGTTGCAGTTTGAGATAAATCACTCCTCAACTAGGCTCATTGTTTTCACTGTCGCAAACGGAAATACCTATGACACAGTGTTTTTAGCTGACGGGAGGGGTTCTGGTGGACCAATCACAGCAGAACTGACGCGCTGTTAAAAATTTGCCGAGGTGCACGTCAGGTTACGCAGAGCTACGCACAGGCTACGGATAACCTACGGCGTAGCTACGGCATAGAGTTTATGCAAGACTATAAATCGGGCTTTAGCTACGATCCTTGAATTCTTGCCAGGCAGCCAAATCCACTCAGTGGTTATCTATGCTCACGGTCTCCACTCGTATTTAGAAAACCATTGTTAGGCACTATCCAGACCGATAAACAAACATAGTCCACAAGTTAACTTTGGGCGAGGCGCATTACTGTGACGTGCGTCTGAAAAAAACGTCTATAGGACCTAAATGACACAAAACATCACAAATGACAATTACATAACAGTATATGACATTTTACAGAACCCAAAATGGGAAATCAATTCATACAAACACATAATTTGTCTAATAAACTGTTGAAACGCTCATTAAACTCTAACAATTACCAAACTGTTACGTTGAATAAAACATCTATAAAACAATGTCCCTCATAGAGCCCTGAACTAAAACTGAGGCTTTACATAG
This sequence comes from Paramisgurnus dabryanus, assembly GCF_030506205.2. Taxonomy (NCBI): domain Eukaryota; kingdom Metazoa; phylum Chordata; class Actinopteri; order Cypriniformes; family Cobitidae; genus Paramisgurnus; species Paramisgurnus dabryanus. The sequence goes on from NC_133349.1 coordinate 25,597,989, forward strand.
ATTAACCTCCTGTCTTCTGATGATCAGGATAGAAAAACACCACAGACAACATGACAAGCCTCCAGACCCATCACCATCTCAAAACATGCGGTCCATACCATAACAAGAGCTTTGAAGAGCTGCCAGCTGTTTCTTATATAAAATTCCATAAGCACTTCCATGTGGCATGGCTGTTCGTATGGAAGGGGAGAGGAAAGTTCATCTGGAAAGCCGCTAAGCCCTCAAATACGCACACAAATACATGTGTAGAAATGTCAGAGGTGAGGGTTGAATAGGTCTGATGATGTCAGGCTTGGACAGAGGTTAAACTGCCCACAATGCACTACTGCCACATGGTGCTGTATTTCATGATGGCATTGCTGGCACCTCTGTAGCCAAAGCAGCTGATATGAGCCACAGATCTAATATCAGGTCACACTTTACAGAGCATTGAGGATTAAGTAGACCACCTCCATCCAGAAGGTCACCACCATTACTGCTGCTAATACGTGGGTTAAGAGTTTGAACCATAGACTGTAAAAAATAAAATGGACGACGTTTCTCCATAAACTTCCATTGTACAAAAATGAAGCCAAAAGGTCTTAAAAATGGCCACTGACATCTTACGCCGATGGTGTCATTAGGAGCGCAGTAGTCACTGTCAACTGTAGCCACGTTCTTAAGGTCCTGCCTATAACTTTGGGTCCTTGCCACCCAATAACATCATAAATTCACTGTCTGGTTGCACACAGCAATGCAATTCAAGAACAAAACTGTGGACAAGCCTGCATGCTTCTGTACAACATTTGGCGTAATTTACGAGTCTGGACAAAAAACTTCAGACAAGCACATATACTGTATAACAATACTAGCAGACGCCCTAAATGTTTTTATTACCATTTGTCAGAACAATGAAAGACCTTCAGCTATACAGGATGCGTTTTAAAACTCGTGAAATGCTGGACAGCACCCCTTCGTCTTATGGACTTTAGCAGCAGTTATACATCTATGATGAAACTCGCATCAAAACTGAGAATGAACTGACAAACGCACAAAACCTGACTTTCCACATCCGTGGGAACTGGAAGTTTCGTAAGGTGACCCGAGATTACATGTTGAAATGAAAAGCTCAAACATGCCTAAAAACATAAAGCAGGGTATGAATCTGTTCATCTGGTGAAAAACAGAGTTTCAAATGCACTTTGTTTATGGGAAGGATCAGATTTTTTAAGGGCCAAAAAAATTTGTTACTTACTAACTTAAAGTGTGTTCTGTTAATTTGTTAGTAGAATGTTTTTCTGAACATTGCCAGTGCCGAACTGCACCGAAACGGTCACTATAAAACCGTGATGCGAACTGAACCATGAGCAGTGTGAATCGTTACACCCCTAATGGACAACAACTTTTGTTGCAGCAAATTGTTATATACGGCTCCTAAACTTGGTCCATCTTTTGGGTTTCATTTTTTGCTAAACTTAACTGTCCAGGATTGAAGGCCCAAGACAACAAAAGGTCTGTTTGATTCCTCAATTTCAAATGTAACAAATGGCTTCCTGTTTAATTTTGGCAATAAAAATCTCACAGTCTGAGCCTTGAAACAAAACGACAGAAGTCTAGACGATGGCGACGGAGCCGTGGAGTGTTTTGACTGGTAGAATTAGTAAAACGTTCCACAGTGTACCTGGCCGACTGCATTCCCTTCTCCATCCTGACCGACTACATCTGCCTTTTTTCTTCTAACAGCATTAAATGTTCAGACATATGTTCCTCCAGCACTTTACTCTGCTTTACAGCTACAGGCTTAGGGGAGAAAGGAAGGTAGTATGGCAAGTAAGAACCATGTTTAAAGCCCATTCTGTCAAAGACACTCTTTTCAAACATGTATGGAATAAAACTGTTTGTGTTTTTGAACACACATGGAAAAACATTTAACCCCAATAAATGTCTGGGCTTTGTATCAGGGAGAGATATCCTGCATAAATGTGCTGACAACTTTAAATTCCACAAGGACGTTGCCTCCAACGGAGAAAAACCCGCTCTGCAAACTCTTCTTAACCCCTGAAAGCTTCTCCTTCACGTGGCCTGTGTCTTTTTTCCTTAAAGCAGAGTTTGTTTTAAATGTGGAAGCCAGCATATTCCATGTCAAAGCCATTAGAAACGTGCATATGAACATGGTTAAAAGCAAAGAGAGTTGCAGGGTAATGGAGTTCCTGAGACAGGCTGTAAAACACACAGAGCAGCGCTTCTGGCCGGCATTAATGAAATACCCCCTTGCTAAATCCAGATACATACCATGAAAAAGTTGTCTGAGCAACAAAAGGACATACATTTCACATGAAATACGACAACCCCAATGGAGTATATTAAGGTCAAGACCTAGCTACTTAGGGTACATTTACCCAACAACTACAAATTAAAATGTCAACAACATTGTCGAAATGATCCCAGTTCACATGGATCCGGCAAAAAAAAAACTTAAAACAATGTATTATGTATGCCAGTCTAGTAGTTGGCGATGGCACACGATGTGGAAAAAAAGTGTTTTTTTTTGTGGAAAATGGTGTCATGTAGAAAAACCCCTTAGATGGGCAAAAGTCAAGTGATTGGCACACAAAGCCACATAAACAATTTGCTTTAAAACCATTGTCAAAATCAGAAACAAATTTTGGGCTGTTATCCCTCCAAACAAATGCATCACACATAATAAATCAGCCATTCGTATGAGCCAAATAAAAATCTGTCAGAAAAAGGTACAGCAGAAGGTCACTGGGACAGTAACCTTTAAAAGGGTCAACATATGTACAATTTAGGTACAGGTACCTTTGAGGTACTAATATACAATCTTTAGATATAAAGGTGTACTTTTCAAAAGTAGACTACTCCAGTGACAGCTTTTCTACCTTTTTTTCTGAGAAAATAAGTAAAGGGGATGATTTCAAGCCAATCAATCTCTCCATCTGTAAAGCCAATAGATCAGCGTTGGGAACTTAAGAAAAAGAAGAAATTTGCAGTTCTGTCACAAAAAAGATGGATAGCTCATGAGAGAGCAGGGTCGGGTATGGTTTCTATGGTACTTCTCTGACCCATCTAATCCCACATAGAATCTATTCTGGCAGTTTGGGATGACCCTTAACCCAACTCAGGCCCTAAGGCAAGGGAGGACAGCAATTTTGAGATAATATGCTTACTCATGCTCATGCATTATGTAAGCGTGGGGGACCCCAGGGGAGCTTCTAGAGCAGTGGTTCTCAAACTGGGTGCCGGGGCAAGATGGTGCCAGGGGGGCCCCAGTTTTATGACATTTTATAAAATAAATTAATTTATCATGAATTCTGTGCAAGTAAACCTAAAAAATAAGGCTACTAACCAACAGCACTACGTTCTATCATTTAATATGTTTTGTTTAATTAAAAGACAAACTAAAACAGTTTGAGAACCACTGTTCTAGAGGGTCACCAGAAAAATACTGAAAAAAAAAAGAAATTGTAAAATGGATTTATCGGGTCTCTAATTTTTTTCTGAACAGCAGAACTGTTTATTTTTGGTTTGTATTTTTCTTGTGCGTTTTCATTTTTACTGTCCTCTTTATTTCACTCACTGAGGTTTGTAAGGCATTATTCCTTGTAAAGCTCAAAATATATTGTTGAAGGTCCTGCAATACACATTTTAATAAAAAAAATTTCTGTCCAGGCTTATAGATCAGCATTATTTTAGGTGTATCTAATTATAATATCCGTTTTAAAAATTCATTTATATTTTAACTAGGGGGTCCCTTACAAAGGGTTCATAATATTTGGCGGTCCTTGGCATCAAAGTCTAAAAACCCCTGATGTAAGCACCTGACATTAAAATCGATGATGTTTGAAGTGAATGAAGACACATCCAGGGCTCCAGACTAACTTTTTTCACTAGGAGCACAGTGGCCCCCAACTGAAAATTTTAGGGGCGCAACCAGAAAATTTAGGGGCACACACCGTAAATCAACATGCTAACCAAATATTCACATTTCTACTAATTTCCACTGTATTACTAATAAATACTTGATGATAGATGCAGAAATTACAATGTGCGGTTTCAAATTCAGTGTCACATTTTATTGTGCACTTTTGGAAAAAAAGGTCAAATTTACTGGTTGCACATGTGCGACTGGATGTAAAATTCAGTGGCACACTCTCAAATTTTAGGGGCATAATGCCACCATTTGGGGGCAGTCTGGAGCCCTGACATCGAAAAGAAATTACTGAATATTCTGCCATTATTTACCTAACTCTATATTAACCTAAACGTATTTCCATGAAACACAAAAGGCATTATGTAAAGAGCTGAAGTGTGTCACCATTTACAGTCACCCTTTATTAAATGAATGTGAATGGAGACTGTGGGCGGTAGTCAAACTCAACCTGACGTCTCCTTGTGTGCTCAAAAAAAGAAAGAAGAAAATCATAAAGGTCTGAAACAATGTTTGAGGAAGCAATGACAGAATTTTTACTTTTGGAAATGACACTATCCCTTTAAGCGATTGCAGTGTAAGTACAGCAAAAAAGACCTCTCCTCCTACAACCAAAGAAGTCAATGGTATAAACTGTGGACAGTGCATAAATAATGCAAGGGCAATTACTTTCAAACAAAGAGATGCACATCATTACCCCTCCCATTAATTAAAAAGTGAAACAAAAGATTTTTGTTCAGGTTTCAGTGCATACAAGAGCTGATGCTTTGATGACAAAGTGCTGGTAACCGTAACTATGAATCATTTTGGGAACGGGATGGTGCTGAATAGTACTCACTGACTCTTACACATCACTGTTTGACCTTTCAGCATTTATTGACCTCCAGCACACACAGCTTTCCTCACAGAGTAGCAGGAATGTGAAAAGCATCTACTGGTCAGATCTGTTTACTCAAACGAAAATACTCCATTGAGAGAGAGAGAGAGACTAGAGGTCTGGGAGGGAGTGGGAGGGACAGTGATTGAGAATACCACTGTTCGTCTCCCAGGTGGATTCTGGGAAGTGATGTCATTGGACTCTATAGGCACAGCCAACCCAATCTACTGAGATTACTGGATGCTCTACAGATGATAATAGATTACATGAGTTACAATGAAAAACTTGAGAACCCAGTGAAATTGGAGTCCTGTTATGTGCATAGAAGTTGTTGCGGTGATATATTTTTTCAATACTACGAAACTGATGATTTTTCCTGCATTGAGACATCGACTCTCCCACTGTCCTATAAAAATAACTTCTTTCAGACATGGATACAACATCACATGGAGGAACTATCCAAGTAGGTTAAATGTGATAGGTTTATTTTGCACACAATTTAAAGTACTTAAAATATGGTTGTTGTTATTGAAAAAAAAATATTAAACTTCAGGCACAGGGCACTGGTTTTTGGTCTGAGTTCACCGTGCTGCCCCCACACAAAATGCCACCCATGGCCAGATGCCCATGTCGCCCATGCTTATATATACCACTGCACATTTGTGGGCTCGCGATCTACACATCTTTTGAAATACCAACTAGAAGAATTTCTAAATTTTCAGGTCGCACATGTGTAAGTACTTGTAAAAACGTCTTGCGCTGTCTAAAACAAAAACACACTAAACAAATGGAAACATTTGGCCACAGTCTGGAGCCCTGAACATGAATGTGTAACTTAAACAAGATGAACGGAATGCATATATTTCAAAAGAATATAATGAAAAAATGTAATGTAAAATTACATTCTCACTACAAAAAAATGGATCTAGATTAAAACAATAACCACAGTTTAATTTTAATTGCATTTATTTCTCTTTAATTAGACTTGATAGCTAAACAAGACTTTTCCAGTCCTACACCATGGACAGTGTAAAGACCACAGTTAAAAACTAGAAAATATCCATATTTGCAATATATAAATTAAATTATAGGTCTTTGATGTTCACACAGAACATACACAGAAGTGTGCAATTGATGTGGCCGATGAATCAGCTAAAATTCTCTTTCACATCTCGTCACTAAAGCCGGTTCCGTGATTAGTAGTAAATCACCATCACCTGCTTTCAGATGGAGTGGCATTTACTAGACAGAGCCATAGTTCACTGACAAGCTAGGCAATATCATATTTATTACCGCAGGCAATTCATTCTAGCTCCAGGTAAAACATTGGTCAAACAGAAAACAGCATTAAGGCCTGGTGAAAAAAATATATGCCATCTAGAAAGCATGTTGTGTGTGCTGTATGTGTTCTGCATACTACACTGAAATTCATAATTCTAAAAACGAAGTTATTTCTAAGATGCCATTATATCCAGGCAGGCAGGCTAACTTCTGATTAATGGGAAAAACCAAAATGAAGCTCAATACAACCTGCCTGTGCATTAGGGATAGTTCACCCAAAAATGTAAATTCTGTCATCATTTACTCACTCTCATTTCTTTGTACTGATGAAAACAAAGGAAGATATTTTGAAGAATGCTTGTAACCAAAATGGGGTCCACGTTTGGTTACAGACATTTCTTAAAATATCTTCCTTTGTTTTCATCAGAACAAAGACATTTATACAAGTTTGTAACAACATGAGAGTGAGTAAATGATGACAGAATTTTCCTTTTTGGGGGAACTATCCCTTTAAGGGGCATTGACACCAAAGCATTTAAATGCTGATGAAAACGTCAGGCAGACGCCGACTATAGCCGCTTGCCAGGTTTTTTCAGCCGAGCGCTTGATCGCTATGATACTTCTGCTTTGTTTATCTGTTGTCGAACAATGCACCGGTTGGTTGTCGTGGTCCCATCCCTCCTCCACTGTGATTGGACGGCTGATTGAGAAGTGACACCGACGTGCCAAAGTTAAAATTTAAATCTTGGCACAAAGCCTAGAAAAACCGCCACAGACAAAACTCGGCAGTTGCTGGCTTTTTTTTAAACGCTGCACAACAATTGAAAACATACGCCGGTCATCGGCATACATATCTTTGTGTGCACGCCCGCGTAATGTTCAGCTTCTGAACACCAATTTAGAAAAAGCTTTCCTCCAAAGCAATTTACAGTACCATTTATTTAAGTCGGAGTCAGTCAAGTGACTGGTGGTTAAAGAGCACCCATTTCATTGCTAAAAAAAACGTAATTTTGTGTATTTGGTATTTTTTTACATGGTTTATGGTTAAAACACACATTCTTTTTCACATTCCGTTCATTTTTGTAGCTCCAGATTTCACTCTCTTCCTGAAATGCACAGATTTGAAAAGCTCTGTGTCCCTGATTGGCCAGCTAATCTGTACGTTGTGATTGGTCTAAATACCTCTGACATCAGCCTGAAATGTGACGCTCTTTACCATGTTTGAAAGATTCGCTCACACACTTACACAACAAGGAAATGTAAAATCGTTAATCGGACCATTGGTCCTCTTTAACAATACTGATGGTTTGAACATGCAACCTATTAGTAACTGCTTATGCGGCTAATACAAATTCTAATGGTTTTTTGTTTATTTCAAATACTAGGGCTGAACAATATATCGTTGAAGGTTTTAATAACAAAGCTGGTGTGTTATATTAACAAACAACTATGTTCCTCAAGTTGCCAACTCGGAGCTATACGAGAAATGCAATGCCTCATATCACAATAATAATAATAATAATAATGTTTAATATACATATATGACATATGTTATATATATACAATGTCAAACCCCCTCCCCCAATATAAATCAGCTGTTTACCAATTAAAAGAATGCCTTTATGTAATGTTTTATTCCTGCAGGATCTTATTGGTTTCCATTAGCCAAACAAAAGAACCAAACACATTACCAATACAGACCATTACAACAAATACCAACACGTCTCCCATTATATCCATTAAAATCTCTGTGATTGTTTATAATGTGTTTTTAGCTGGGCAAAACCTCAACCACAAGGCCATCAAGCAAATGATATGCACAAATCATAAAGACTTATATGGCAGATGTATCAGCTATCATTTAACTCACCGCGTTGTCATGTTGCTGACAAAAGTCCATCCTCTCCTGGAAAATGTTCAGCATGGAAAAGCTGTTATGGAAGGACTGGGTCAGGTTCACAGGTGTGTTTGAGTTGTTGGCGCGGTTGGCCAGGTGCAAGCTTTCCATCAGCCCCTCAATGAAGTGATCTTTGGTGAGCCGGACTCTCTGGTGGGCGCGCACGCAGTTATCACACAGGTACTCCTGGCAGTCCAGGCAGTGGGAGGTAGCGGGGTTACCCTCATCACAAGAACTGCACTGAGGATCCGAGAGGTGCTGGGGTCTCAGAAGACCACCCTGATGGACCACCGAAGACCGACCGTTCTTGACCTGCTCTTCGGCGGACACCACCACATCCAGCAGGTTGCTGAAGAGAAAGTTGGAGGAGGGGAGGGCGTCGACGCCCGATTCGGACAGAGATACTTTTTGGTCACACGTGGGGCATCTGAGCTTCAGAGGGTCACCGGGGTTTCGGTGGCCCTCTAGGCATTGCCTGCAAAAGGCGTGCAGACAAGGCAGGACGTGCAGTCTCCTGGTGGATGAGGTAGATGAGGAACTGGAGGTCTGAGAGGAAGAGGAGGAGGTAGATGAGTTGGAGGAGATCGGAGCAGAGCAGCCGCACAGCTCCTTGCACAGCGGACATGTTTGCAGGTCGGAGTCTGGGAAAGACGCCATTTGCGCAGAGGACCAAAGGATAACTTCAGACATAAAGATGCGTTAAGACACACGATGGCTTGAGAAAGATTTCCCTGATTTCTTTAGCAGATTCTTAATGTAGATCGTAGACTGAACAGACTGTACTGCGAACTACATACCACTGGTATACATTCATGAGGCTCTGTTTTTACAATTAAAGCTCAACAATAACGCTCGCGTTCGTATAATAACTTCTTTGGTGCACTTTAACCGTTTGGAAAAGTGTCATTTTGAGGCCTTATAAATTCTCGGTGTGGGGCTTTAACATTGTTGCGAAACATGAAATCCGCTGCAAGGTCCCTGCTCCGCTCCGATCCTCCCCCACCGTCGCATGACGCGAGGGGCAAACGCGCGCGATACACTGTCAATATTTCTCTTCCCAAACGCAAACACGTCGGTTTTCCATGAACGCGCGTCAGTCGACCATCTGCGCGATTTTATTCTCAACGTATGTGCTCGTGCAGGACGCGATTAAATAATTCAAAGTATGTCCCATGTAGCCCGTTAGCACGGAACGAGCCTTCAAGATGTCGTTGCGATGATGAGTCTCATGCAGAAAAGCTCATTTTAACTTCCCTCAGTTTGGCGAGGAGTAAAAAAGTAATCATTCGACCTTTCGCTTCCACCTAACGTTGCGTTTTTCCTCAGGTTTCAACCGCACATCCGATGAGAAAAATACGCACGGCCCACATTCGCCTCGTAGCAAAACAAACGACGCGCGTCCTTAATCCGCGTTCATTTTTTTCATTCGGACGACAATTCAACAATGCGTGATCTCAAACGAAAGAGTCCTTACTGAAAAAGGCTCAAGCACACTTCCGCCTGAGATCACTCTGGGGGCGTGGCGTAGGTTCTGAGGGGGCGTGGCAACGGATCCACCAATAATATAGTACACTGGAATGTTCTACGTGTAGTCAATGATTGAAATGGGAATATATGTCTGTCAAAGTGTATCATTTATTGTAGGAAAACACAATAGTGTTTACTGTTTGATTGACAATTTAATTATAATACAATTAAAATACATTAACAAGTCCTGTTTTTGCATGTTTTCTTTCTATTTTGAGGGAATTGTGTGTGACACCCGAAGCAAAATATGTGTGCTTCCTGCTGAGTGACTTTTTCACCCACCTCACTCATTTTTTAATGATCATGTAAAATGATGTTCTTTGGAAAATTAGCTAAACATTACTGGATTTGATGTGATGAATGCTTAAGCCTCATTAATGCGAAAGTAGCAATACATTAGACAAAAAGAGGTTAAGAAGAAACATTATCCTAGTACATGCAGACCCCCTGGCTGTACTCTCACGTCCATCGCTGTTTTAAATTCTCACTGCCATCATCTCTCAACAGTAAAAACTCATTTCCCCCACACCTGAAACTATGAAATCAATTTCAACCCTTTGTAATTGATGCTACCCCTCCTGAGGGCCCCTTCTGTAATAGATAGCTACCACATGTAGGACTGGCTTTTGTGCGCATTTATGGGCACTTAGGACGGGGTGCTGGGGTGGCTCTTGTGACAAGGGAGGAAGCTTCTCGGTGGGGCTCAGGCTCCAGATGCAGGCTGCCCAATAAAGCAGTGGGATGCCAGGCTGAAAGACAGAGCTTTGGGAGGGACCCTTTGACCCCATTATTGTGGTTTGGATTAGAGCTGGCCGCACTGCTGCCGAGCTCCGGCCATCCGAAGGACATTCCATTGATCTGCATGAGGAAAAGCCGGAACGGGGGTTGGGTAAGGGCAGAGGCCCAGCAAAACTAAGCAAAGCAAGGAAGGGTCATGTCAGATGGTGGAAATGACCACAGGCGATGTAGGCAAAGGTTATTAGTTTGTTTGTTTGTGTGTGAGGACCAATGCACCGATTATTTCTTATGCTCAGAAAACATCTGCCTTAATAAGATGGTTTATTAAAGTCCAGATTCTGGTATTGGTCAAGAGTGAATATTCGATTTAAAAAAATGATTAAAAAGATGGAAGATGGCAACTATAAATTGCAATGTGGCACATATGTGTAGTGAATGTACAAGTTCAAATCAAATGGTTACTCACAAAATTTGTTGTGCAATGGTGCACCTTGTGCACAAGCGTACATTTTTGATTGCCTTTATGTGGTGCCCCTTAACAATGCAAGTAAAAGATTCATTATCAGTGGGGTTTCCCACCGACCTGTCTTAATCATGGGATTACACTTATATCCACTTACTTAACAAAGAGTCTTGCCCTGTTGCACCCTGTCGTATCACTGTTGCCCTGAGAGTGTGAACTGCTTCATTGTAATTGCTATGGAGTTTGCAATTCAATGTGACATAAAATATTCATGTTGATTGACTAAATATTATACTAGTAAAATATCTGATCAGATGACTTAAGGTATTTGTGCAAAAGTCTGACAACCATCACCAGCTTTGTTGTTTTAGCAAAGTTTGAATGTCCATCCATATTTATTTTTCACTCCTAATATTAAGATACAAACAGAAAATATAGGAAATATGTACACAAAATTAAAAACAAAACAGTTTTCAGAACTAAATGTCTTCTTCAGGCATCAGTCAGTATTTAATGTGACCTCTCTTGGCAAGAAACACATCTTGAGTTTTTTTTTTGAGGAGGCCGAAGTCCTAAAGTTATTCGATGAGGGGAGTTTACCCTAAACACTTCAGCTAATACCTTTATACTGTTTATTTAATACTACATATACATTTCCTGTATTTTCTGGATGTATTCTAATAAAGAGACTGAGAAACATTTTAAATATGATCACTATACCATTGCAAAAACAACACATCTAATGGTAGCATGGTGGCCTAAGACTTTTGCACGGTAAATGTCACCCTGTCTGTGAAATCCAGGCTGAAGTCTTATAAAGTAATTATAAGTTTAGGAGCATCGAAGTTTGTTTTCAATCATTGATTTCACTTTAATTCCCATCTTTGATATGACCTCAGTCAACATCAAAGTTATATTTTCACATAATGCTCTTTACATTATGTAGGATTATTTTATGCAGAAACAGTATATTACAAAAATTAGTTGGGATTTCTCACAGGCAGGATCACATATCATTTTTTTATATATTTCTGGAGAAATTAACTCATTTAGATACTATTTATAAACCATTTAAATATATATCCGGTAAACAATGCAAATATGATTATTATTGTAAAAGTTGACCGTCTCAGCCAAATTACAGTATAGCAAAAACAGCCTATTTGTTCAAAGAAGTATGAGTCAGATCCTTCAGACGAGATATTTGCTCTTTGATTTTAATGAGGGGTTTCTTTAAGTTTACTAATGAAGGAAATGAATGTCTGTGAGAGTTCCTGTATTTGACCCTTGCATTATCATCACAAACACGGTGTATGTTTTTTTATATATGAAGATCTCATGGTATACCGTAAGTAGTTTCAATCAGTTTGCAGTTAAACAAGAAAACAAAACAGATTATGACAATTTGATACGAATATGTAGAGCTAAGTTTTATTGACACTTCCAACAGTCGTTCTTTTTTTTTTAAAAAGTTGAAGTATTTATTCATATAAATATATGCTTATATCAAAATGATGAGACTGAATAATAATAGTTTAAACACTCACTTCTGGCATTTTTCTTCATTTTCAAATGATCTTATGACAACACAACAAGCCTTATGACGGGGTTTAAAATTTTTGGGTAACTACAATAAAAAATATTTATTTTTGCTCTGAATGATTATGAAGTTTAAAACTTTTGTTGTACAAAATAACACACAAGCCTCTTTGAACAGAAAACGCTGCCTGGTCTGTGACCCCCTTGCTGATACCGTCTGTCTCAACCCTCCATGAGTAAATCTGTCTAAAAGCAGACAGTATAAGCGGTCAGGCCATGAACAGACTCACAGGTAATGTCTGAAAGCAATGATTCACATGTCATTCAGCTCAGCACTAATGCTCAGTAATGTAGGGGGCCTGCAAGTTCACCACAGAGGAATTTGAAACTTTTTTAAACTATTTGTTACACAGTAAAACTGTTTGATGTTTGCAACAAGGAATTTGCTATTGCAATTAATCAAATATCCTTTTCTAAAAAGATAACCAACCGTCGATGATAGCATGCGAATACATGATCAAATTCAGCTACCATTTGTTCAAAAGTATACTTTAACTTTTCTGTGGATGTGTAGATAATTTTAACCATCTAATGTAGTCATACACTCCAAGAAAAAAGATACATAAAGGAACAAAAGTTGTCACTGGAATGGTTATTTTTAAAAAGTATACTTTTGTATCTAAAAGGTACATACTTATATGTACCTAAATGGTACATAAAAGGACCTTTTTTAAAGGGGCCATGGCACAAAACTTTTTTAAGATGTCGAATAAATCTTTGGTGTCCCCAGAGCACATATGTGAAGTTTTAGCTCAAAATACCATATACATAATTTATTATAACATGTTAAAATTGCCACTTTGTAGGTGTGAGCAAAAATGTGCCATTTTGGGTGTGTCCTTAAAATGCAAATGAGCTGATGAAATGCAAACACTGATCACAAAGATGGTGGTTTGTTGCATTTAAAACTCAATTGTGCTGTGAATTATTTTCTGCACTAAATGGCAGTGCTGTGATTGGATAGTGCAGATTAAGGGGCAGTATTATTATAATAAGAGCTCCTTATGACATCATAAGGAGAGCCACATTTCAACAACCTATTTTTTCATGTGCTTGTAGAGAATGGTTTACCAAAAATAAGTGAGAAAATTCACATTTTCTAGGTTGATAGAAGCACTGGGGACCCAACCATAGCACTTAAACATGGAAAAGGTCAGATTTTCATGCCATGGCCCCTTTAAGGTACTGTCCCACAGTGACAAAAAGGTACAACTTTAGTATGGTACTTTTTCTGAGAGTGTAGCGAAAATGTTATTTTACAGAACATCATGCTTATTCTTTTGAAAACAAAAACTTTTTTAGATGTAATTTCGTGGTATCCGACAACAGGTAACAGATTTCGCCAATATGGAAGAATTCATTAATGCAACATAACTTAAATTAACAAAACTAAAGATCATATGTAACAACACATGACTATGAGAATCAAATATAAACAAGATACAATTGTATTAGTTTATTTATACATGATGCAATTCAACATTCAATTCATTCATAATTGTTACAAAGGAAAAGTTATGATACTATTTGTCATAACAAAAACTTTGTAAATAAAAATGAGAGTAGAAATAATGACCGTCAATACTTGTTTAAACATTGTGGTCGCACAGTTTAACATAAATCAAACATACACCCATATTATAAACTCTGAATTACAACAGCAGCAAAACAACATAAATACATGGCAATCTTCACCTCAAAGCATTTAAAATTGATAATGTACATACAGTATACTACATCTGAAGAGAACATATACCATTCCTGAATATATAGACACCCATCATTACATCACAACAATGACACCCTTTAAGATATTCTGCTTTTTTGAATACTTGCTTTTTGAACTTCAGCTGTGCCATTGATAAAAACCTGATAAACATTTTATTTATGTAGAGTACCAATCCAGCACCACTTTGAAAACTTGAACCAAACAAATAATGTTCAATATTAAAAAGCCTCAACACAGCATGGTAAACTACCACAAAAAAAAAAAAAAGGTTTAAAACAATGATCATGCTTATTGGTTTTACGCTTTAAAACAGAAATGACTTAGCATTATTAGTGTTTCTGTTGAATACATGTATGCATAATACATAAGGTTGGCAGTGCACAACTCCCTTTTCGTACCAAGCTATAGCATGACTTCACTGGGAACCATTTTTAATTTAGCACAAAAATATATGTGCTAGTATTTTAGGACCAAAGTGCATTAATAATCACCTATACAGTTTCCAAGATCTCAAAACTCTACCCAGGCCTGAGAGACACAGGTTACGACACTATTGTAAAAAACCTATCAGTAACACTTAATCCAAACTGATCCAGTTTGTTTTTAGCCCTTCCAGTCCCAGGGTATACACAGATCGCCGTCCTGCATAACAGAATAAAAGTGTGAAACGCAGAGATGAAGACCTTGCATCTGAGGAGATTTTTCCTCCATCAGACGCCTGCAGCAGGGAATCATCTGATTGCTCGACACGCTGGGCTCTTTCGAAAGACTGCGCAGAGACAGATCCTGGAGACAGCTTGATATGATGTCCTCTTCCTCAGCCTCCAACCTGTGTACACAGAAATACCTAAAATTTTAATAGAACCTTTTAAAGTTGATCATAGGATAAGGTAACAAACACTGATTTAATACTGCGATTACAGTTATTCCTAAGAATGTTGTGACTCCAAAATGGGTAAAAACAATAAACCAAATGGGTCAAGAAGCTATGTTGATCCAAAACAATACTCGTAATAATAATACGTTTCAAAAGCATTTGGTCATTATCTAATTTTTGACAGAGGTGGCATTAATGTTTATAATTAACGTCACCAGACAAATTGTGCACGGTAAGAGCAGGGACATATTTATGAGGGTAAACATGGCAGATTTTGAGTTGAGGCCTTACAGGTTTTTGAGTCTGGTGCGCCTGCGAGCCTCCTGTGCCTGACTCTGAAGGAAGTTCTGCAGCTGTAAGATGTCACACATGGTGGGGATGATGAAGTGCCCCATCTCATGGAGGCAGGGGGTGGAGCGGTCACTATGGCAACAGAACCGAATAAAAAACACAATGACTGACTGGGCATTAAGCAGCACAATGAGTTCTCAAGCTGTTACTGGTAAACAGTGAAGCCACATCTGTCAGAATCTGTAAAATAGTATAGAAATGAATAGGACTTCACGATAATAACATCTTTAGTGTCTAAAACCCGAAGCGGTTCATCGTCAATCTGTTCAACCTACACCAGTACGTTCTCTTTACTCTTTCATCTTGTACCATCCTTTAATGAAACATGTCCCACACTAATTAGTTTAAAGACGAAAAGTGCCATGCGATTCATTTCTGTAACATGATGAAATTATAGTAAAGCACATGTTTACATGCATCAATTTCCATCAGTCTGACTGATTTTAATCTTATCGCAGATTACAAAAGTACAGTTTTCAGGTTTCAAGCCAGTTGAATTGTTTGTTTACATGAAGACTTTACATAATCAGAAAGGCACGTTGCTATTTTTATTTAATGTCATGACAGAAAGAACACACACATGAACCCTGCTGAATGTATAGCACCTGCCCCCATTCCTTCAATCATACATGTTGCCATTGCCATGTTTTTGTGATGAGTATTGTGATATACACAAATAAGACATAAACATAAGATGTAAACATAAGCAAAATTTCAAAGCATTTTGGATCCGAATTACAGGCGTTTACATGCCTAATTTTCTCCTGTTGATCATATCACAGATCGGTCTACAGAATTCCGATCAACCACGGTCAGATCGATTAAAGCGATTACATAAAGACTTTTAAGTCCGACTAAGCCATCAATGCATGTAAACAAAGCCAATGAGATAAACTGTAGGATGGGATCTCATCGGGCTCTATCTTACACCCGGCACAATGCATGACGCAAGTGTCTTTTGCTAGTTTTCACCCTGCACAATTATCATTTTCACGTTTAGCACCACGTTGTTTAAATAGCAAATGCATTTGCGCCCATGGGCGTTCTGGTCTGAAAACGAGGTGTGTTCAGGCGCATTGTTGGCGCGTTGCTATTTTGAGGCAACTAAAATAGACTACGCCATTGACCAACAAAAACCTGCTCTAAAGTCTAAAGTCAATGATGCAATATGTTTTATGTTATTTAAAGAGCGCATTAAACCTAAGGGAGGACAACGCGGGTTTGCTTATCACATACATGAATGCGCAGCAGCACAAAAATGCTTTTAGATATGAAAGACTAAAGGATTGAATGTAAAAGATTATTATTGAGTCTCTTGGACATAAATAAAGACTAATGATGAGACGTTAGAAGGCGCAAAGAGCTGCTTCACCTGCAGCCTGGTAAGTAAATAAATGCTTTGCTTTAAACAAATGCATCTGTTTTTAAATGTTTTTTTTAATGCTACCTCATGGATTTATTGTATAAGATGACTCTGTACCTGTGGATATGGTGAGATGAGAAACATTTTTAAGTAATGCTTTAAAAAAACTCATGACGCTGTCCAAGTGCTGAAACATGCAGAGAGCCGTTTGTAAATTCTTTATCTCCTGTTTGTTACAAATAAAGTATTTTTACAGTACAAACCTTTTCTTACATACTTGTAAATTATTTTTTGATGATAATGGATAGCCATACATTTAAAGCAATTAAATGCCTGCTTTTTTTACTTCCAGAACTAAAAGAAAACGGGTTTTAAAGGTTTTAATAAAAAAAATACAATTTCAATTGAAAAACAACACAATTATTTATTTAACATTAATCTTAAACTGGTGGTCTTCTTCCTCCGTTTAGTTTTCAGTTTACAAAGTCTGTCATCTAAATAGGGATTACGCACAGCGCCAGCGCAACTGGCTTTTAAAGGGGATGAGAGAAAAGACTCTCATTGGTTTATTGCAAGTTACGCCCAAAATACTCCCATTACTCATTAAAAAAATAGGACCAACCCTTTTCGACCATGCGCTCGGCACACAAACCATTTTTCCCGTCGTTAAATTATCAAAAGTGGATTCGGACACGCCCATTTAGACGTTGGGCTGTGCGCTTTAGACAATGCGCTTAGATCGTTAAAATAGGGCCCATCATTGCTAACTGGCTTTGATACTGATATATAATTTGGCCAGTATTATATTTCCTTGCCCACGTAATTGTGATTATATCAACGGAAAGAAAAAACGGGTGCAAAGTTTAGTACACATTAAGATAAAAAAACAGCCTTTGAAAAAAAAAATGTCTTTTCCGCTTGTTAAGTCTGATGTCATCCACCACCTCCGGGTTCAACCGATCTCAAATAGCTTAGATATGTAACAAAAAAATAATGCTAAAATACCAAAAACACCCAATCCTAATTTTTATCTCCGTAACAAAATCTGAAATGGCCAGACATGGACTCATGGACATGATTTTTTTTTTACAAATTATTCATATATCACTGTCTGTGATTTTGTGAAGCTGGAGACTGCGTTGTACATTGAGAGTTTAGAAAATTTTAGTTTAAAGGGACACATCACCCATTTGCATAAAGCTTTGTATAGTTAGAACCCCAGTCATGTTTTTGAATGGTCGTGCATCATTTTCACAGTTGCCGCTGAGAAGGAAGAAATATAGAGATCTGTGTTGCACTTCCTTCTTTCAATGATGTAAAAATCATAATTTTGCATCATTGAAAGAAGGAAGTCCAATATCTTTGTTGAGGGAGTGAGACTACAAACACCCCTTTTCTCGGTCAAATAGGCACCAAATTCTAAATGTATGTTATATTTCGACTAGAAATATGACACACTTTCAATAAAGATTAATGTTTCTACGGGTGAAATGCTCCTTTAAATGTGTAATAAGAATAAATAGTGCGTCATGACTTAACAAGCGGATAAGTTATGCATATTAGACCAGGGCATTTATTAGAAAAGCAAATAGTATGTATTTACAGAAGTAAATACACAAACATAATTTGTGTAAGGTTCCTTTAAGCTTACGCTTTCTATTTGATATTCAATAACAGCACACAAATCCAATCCTATAAACCCTAGCATCATCAAGCATCAATGGGAGCCAGTTCGTTTTAAAACCAATACACAAACAATTGGCTATAAAGGAAGGCTATACAGATTTCTTTACTTCTCCAGGGTCAAGGTGAGGCCCTGCAGGCTGCGTGGATGCAGGGAGAGGCGTTTGGGCAATAGTCTCTTGTGAAAGGTGTTAAGGGTGCTGTAGTGTTCCTCCAGGGGCAAAGCTGGTCCCAACCGCTCGATGTGTATCACCAGAATCCCGCCCAACAGGTGACTGATGCGCTCCTTCAACCAATCCGACTGCTGTAACAGACTGTGGTAACTGGGTAATCTTTCAAAGAGCTGAATGCAGAAACAATCACAAACACATCCATCACAGTCACCAGAACCGTGTGCAATCATATTTTAATCTAAGTTAGAAATAATCACTGGATTAATTGAATAGTAGGGCTGCATAGCGATTAATTGCAAATAATCGTTTGCAGAATAAAAGTTTTTGTTTACATCATATATGTATGTGTACTGTGATTAATAATTATGTATAAATATAAATATATATATAAAAACAAAAATGCATGCATAATTAAAAGTATAGAATTTATATTTCCATATAATATATAAATTATACATAAATATAAACATGTATATACACGTGTAAATATTTCATGTGTGTGTATTTATATATGCATAATTATTTTACACAGTACGCACACATATATGATGTAAACAAAAACTTTTATTCTGCAAACGATTAGTTGCGATTAATTGTTATGCAGCCCTACTGAATAGGCTGAATACCTTTGCCCACTGATGGTGGACGTCTGTTGTTCCTAACATCACATGACCTGAGGCGTTCATTCCTGATTGGTCAGTAAAAACTATTATGTGTCCTGTGATTCGGAGAGAGAAAAGGACAAATATGCATGTGTTGAACATTTTGGCCATCTATTCTCATCTTTTTTATGGTTACCTCTCAGGTTGTGCAGGGCTTCAGGGCTCTGCGTGGAAAGACGACTTAGACTCTGAAGCTGACAGCATTTGTGTGCAACTCCCCATTTGCGCTGCCATCTACAGGACAGAGGAGATTTGACAACAACTGCATATCAATATAAACTACCCAGTCTCATGTAGATGCGTATAAATAGCACAAAGTGTGAAAACTCGTGCAGTACATACGACAAATTCCAATTTTACATGCATATGATTATACGCCCGTCCTTCCCGTTCACTTAATACGGTGCATCTTTTGGTGTCGTTTATGTATTGGTGTCTTATTTCTGTTTTTTTTTCTCGCTTGGGTTAGGGGTTAGATTTGGAATTTGCTTTAGGATGTTATTTAATATATAGGGTTCTTCATGTTTTTGTCTATTTTTAAACCACGGTCGCTTGGAGTTGGGGTTAGAATTGGGGTTTGTGTAAGGATGTCATATTATGTAACAAAAAAGTTGTTTTAACCCCAAACCCAAGCGTAAATTGTAAAAAATTGAAAAAATTTGAGAAACCAATACATAAACGACACCAAAAGATACACCGTATTAAGTGAACAAGAAGGACTCTGATGATCTGTGTTATTTCAGCATGACCAAAAAATGGTTAAATAGGATTGTAAGCTTCAATGAAAGCAATAAAATCTAGCCTTGAAAGGTCAGGGCTGACCTGATGTCCAGCAGGCCAAGTTTATGGATCAGTTCTCTTTTAAGTCTCTTTAGCTCCTCACGGTGTGGCACGCTGGCGTTTTGTTTCTTTGTGGCCTCTGGCTCATTGTTCTTCAGCCATAAACTAAAGACAGAGGGAGTAAACCGGATAAAGGCAATGTTTCAGATAAGCCACTGCATTAAAAGACACGACCCACAAAATACTGTAAAAATCCTATGACTATGGTCTCTGTCAGTACCTTAGTGTTGGCTCCACTTTGTTGGCTTGTTCTAACTCCTGCTCTGGATCTCTGAAGCCTGTGAAAGTATAGTAAGTCTTGTCCCATTTGATGGGCCGATAGAAAGATGTTTCAGGCTGTTGTGTTGAGCTCGGTTTAGTCTCAGTCTTAAGCAGCTCTTGGATATGCTCGACGGAGAGACTACAGGACTTCAGAACGTCCAGCACCGTGTTTAAAACATCCTTAGACTGAAGGGTGAAGCTCACTATCCGAAATCCTGGGAAATGTAGGGGTATCAAATTTAACTATAACTTGATAAAACTTTTAGTTTACACATTATGTCATTATGTATATGTACCCTCCCCACCCAGTGATTTAAAACTTGTGACTTTCTATGAGGTTTGATAACTAATTTAGCTAAAATGTTTTCAACCATTAATGGAAAAGTTTTATGTGGTTCGGCTGTTTGTGCACATGAAAATAAACTTTTGAAGAACAATGCATAATGTTTCAAAATGTATGAGATGAGATGGGAACAGACAAAAGTTTATTTTCAAAACGTTGTTGTCGTCATGTGCACAAACAGCCGAACCACATAAAAACGTACCCATTTACGGCAAGGAAAATAAAAAATATGCCCTTTTAAACCACATCATCTCGTCTTCCTCCGGTCGTGTGACGCACCAGCGCAACCTCACGTAATACATCATCATGTAGAACAGGGCTCTGAGGTCACGGATGACGTATGCGGAACTACGCCCCAGTGTTTACAAGTGTGGACAAAGAGGACCGTTCAGACGTTTTTGTATGTCGAATAATACTAATTAATGTCTTTGTGTCAGTTTATTGTTTAAAATGGTCCGCAAATGTGTTTTTAATATATATGTAACACGTGACCTTTCGACGTTTGGACGTCATAACCGGGTGTGCCTCATAAGCCTTAAAAAGTGAAGCCTCTGGCTCTTTGATCGCCCCCTGGTGGCTGGCTGCAGTACAAGTCATAAACCCCGCCCACTCCATTCAAACGAATGGGACTCTGCTCTAAATAAAAAATTATTTACACTTCCAATAAAAGTTTCCAAAAGATGGTTTTGGTCCTTTCAAGTAGTTATTATCACGCTGATATATCTTCAAGTCTTCATTATTGTGGTAAGTTTCATTTTAGCTTGTAATTTGATGCAATAGAAACGGGGCGTGACGTCGCGTCGTCCATCTTTTTTTACAGTCTATGGTCCTAACGCAATTACGTGAGGTTGCGCTGGTGCATCACATAACCTGAGGACGAAGAGAAGTTGTGGTTTAAAAGTGCATATTTTTTTATTTTTCCAAAAATGACAATAGTTTCGCAAGATAAGACCCTTAAGCCTCTTTGGGATTGTTTAGAGTCCTTTGAAACTGCAATTTGAAACTGCATTAAAACTGTTAAGTGTTGGGGTCCATTTAAGTCCATTAAAATGAGAAAAATCCTGGAACGTTTTCCTCAAAAAACATCATTTCTTCTTTTTACACACGAAAAACGAACACGTTATATTGCACACATAGCTTCGAAAACACAAGAAAAACTGGACCTTTAATGCTTCTCCAATGACGTTAAAAAACTTTTGTTTACAAAAGCTTTCCAAAACAGGGTCACTTACAGTAATAAGCATACCTTATTGCCTGTCTTAACAAAACAATTTGATGTTTTTGCTGTCTGGATTGTTTGTATTTATTGCTCTGTAGAAGAATGCGTATGTGTGCACTAGTGTTTCTTTACAAAGTAACATCGGCATCTACTGGCCCGGCACGCATAATACACCATTTTTGGCCGTATTCTCGAATCTGTGTTTTTGAAAGCGTTGTTCAAAAGCAAAGGAATCGCACACAGCTTCGAAAGTCTTGGAATACAGAAAAAAACTATTATTATATTTAACTATATAATAAACTGTGCTGTAAACAGATATAATCTGCATATTATATCCTCTTTAAAGTTTAAATAGGCATGTCATCTTGTAGCCAATCAAACACATTTCATTAGGTGAATGATCTTACCGGAGACTTGCAAACTGTCATTGGATTCTGTTCTTTCCTTTGTGTCCCTAACATAAAAAGTGAGGTGCGTGGGTTTGGGAGACCTCACCCCGGGCTTCTGAAGATTTTCCAGATAACCATTTAGCCTTTTGAGGGAGTTTTCATTTACCTCCTGTGAGACAGAAATTACAACACACTATATAAAAACACAAACTCTGGTCTGTTCACAAACTCAGCACTGTGAACTACAGAAGATTAAAAACATTATCATCACACGTTTACCCAATCAATTTAGGGTGTACACATGATAAGACTATATTAAGCTTAGGTGTGTAATAAAAATATAATAAAAAACCCAATTCATTATTACTCTCTCTCTTGGATGCTGGCCAAACAAATCAGGGTGCACAGCAAAGTAAAATGGTCGCAGAGCATTAATGGCATCTGCTCCAGAGAGATTCCTCCTCTGAACAATCTGAAGAGAAAATCCACCACCAAACCTGTCAAAATAAATGAGTGGTTGAAGGTACATGGACAATATTCACTATAGGAAGAATATATTAACCATTCGGGTTAAACCAACCTCATATACCGCAGGAAGGTGGTCACATACATCACGGTAGATGCTGGAGGTACAAATTAAAATACACGAGACTCAGAAAAAAAAAGTCAGCTGATTTAATAAGGCAAGATAACAATGATTACACCACACATTAGGTTCCATTCAAAGATGTAAGTAAATATTCAAGAAAGAGGAAGACCAAATAGTTAAAATGTTAGAAATCCACACTGATCAAGCACTGTATTCATTAAGAGATGGTTATATTGACAGCCATAATCACACATGAAACCTTATGCATACTGTGATTTTAAGTATATTGCTTAAATACATTGCACATATATTGCATAATCGTGCACTTGCAAACGTTTCCCCAAATTGTCTAATTTATTTATTTGTTTGTTATTTTTGACAATACAGTTATACATTTGATCAGACTAGATTAAGGACATGTAAAGGCATGGCGCATGTGCGTGATCTTGACCTACATCCCTTACGTGCCCTAAACACAGAATCTTATTTGAATATTTACAAACAACATGAATCATATCTGCTTTAAAGCAAAACATTATCTATAACGATCTTATAACATATACCATCTAAAGTGGAAGTTTATAGCATGCAGTTTAGTATGAACTCAACACTATGCATGTAAACAAACACAAACAAACAAACTCTGTGCGCTTTATAAACAAACACAACAGATAATCATACACAAACATTATTCATGTCGGCATGCGATCGAAATGTTAATAACACAGTAACATTTATCACCTGTATTTTTTCACCGTTACATGTTCGTTGTTGTTAAAGTCAATCGGAACTCGCGCATGCACGCCATTGAGTGCCGCACTGATGACGTATTTTTGTAGGCCAACCCGGAAGTTCAAGTTTCGCTCGTCAAACACTTTATTTTCCATAGACTATTGAATTATGGCAAAAATAACTTCTGTGTTTAACAAACGATTTTTATGAATTTTTTTATGTCTAAATGCGTTTACTAGAAATTAAAAGCTAACTTTAGGTTACGAGCATACTGACTTACACCACAGTCTCTCGACCTCAATATCACCACTAAGCTTCTGACAACTATTTCATACTTTATTAAATATATTTAAACACAAGACAAGATCAAACCAAAGGTAAGCAATCCAAACAATCAGGCATGAATCATGGGCAGAAAAACAGGGAAAAAAAAACATGTTAACACAAACAATAATCCAAAAGTGTGCTCAGAATTGCAGTGTTACATAAACAAGACTTAGCAAAGACAAAGTGAATGAACCGAGTTAAATAGGCAGGGGGATTGAGATAACGAGACACATGTGATGGAGATTAAACAACAATAAAGAGTCTAAGTGCAAGGAACTGTGGGAAATGAAGTCCTAAGGCTATGGGGAGTAAATGCCTCTGGTGGCCAACAGAGGGAGCCACGGTGAAAATTGTGACGAGCATTGCTATAATGTTTTTTCTCTAAAAAAAAAAAAAAATCATAACATACATATATTTATGTACAGTAATCTATCACATATCACATATGTTTCAGTTTTTTCAACAATAGGATACAATTGTATACATTTCTTTGATTACAATCTTTATACACCACTATACCTAGTAAACTGACTTTATCTTTAATTGGTATCCCATTATTTTAACTTAAAAGAGGCAGAAAGAGAGAGAATAATGTAAATGAATTTGGATTATTGATGAATGGATGTGCTTTATGGAGCAGTATTAAATGACACTTCTATAATTATAATGTATAAAAATAGCATATTAGAATTGCTGTATACCATTTGTCTCATATTTTATATTCAGTCCTTTTTATTATATAAATGCACACTTTTTACACTCTTAAAACGAATGTGTTAAATTAACACATCTTGTGTCTAGTTAAGGACAACACATCTAGTGTGTTGTTTTTAATTTAACACATCTCTGTGTTATTTTTGGAACAACACACGTTGTGTTGTTTTAACACATCTTGTGTTGTCCCTTTTATTTTTTATGAACTTAAATGACACATAATGTGTTAAAAACAACACATAATGTGTTAAATATTTTAACA
This sequence comes from Paramisgurnus dabryanus, assembly GCF_030506205.2. NCBI lineage: Eukaryota > Metazoa > Chordata > Actinopteri > Cypriniformes > Cobitidae > Paramisgurnus > Paramisgurnus dabryanus. The sequence continues at coordinate 25,622,813 of NC_133349.1, forward strand.
CAAAATAATGTGTTAAAATTAACACATCCTGGATGTGTTAATTTTAACACACTGTTTTGTGTTAAACTATTTAACACATTATGTGTTATTTTTAACACATTATGTGTCATTTCGTGTTGATTTTGAGTTCATATAAATAAAAGGGACAACACAAGATGTGTTAAAACAACACAAAGTGTGTTGTTCCAAAAATAACACAGAGATGTGTTAAATTAAGGACAACACACTAGATGTGTTGTCCTTAACTAGACACAAGATGTGTTAATTTAACACATTTATTTTAAGAGTGTACCTGATTGTCCAAGTAACAGACCTGTGTATATTATGCTGGAAGCTGTCTCATCTATTTTACTACAACTGTCATCACAAGAAGCTAAAGAAGAAAGCCAGTGGCTTACTGGAGGTGAGTCATGTCATACAGCAGGGATGCCAGACATGTGGTTCAGAATAGATGGCATATTTCAGCATAAAGTCTGGACAGATAGCTACTCTTGTGGTCACTCTTAAATAATCAAAGCAGAGCAGGGCTGACTTCTTCAGATTGTGGACATTATATTAGATACAGTATGGCACTGGTACAGCTGCTAAAACACAAGCAGAAACAATGTCCGCTTATGTGACAGGACTCTGAGGAACAGACTGACATTAGCAAAGCTTTGCTACTCTCCCACACCTAACCGACCTGAGCCAGACGGAAGCTGTGATGGATTGTCCGCAGTGGCTTCAGGACCTTTTCTCATGTCCTTTTCCGCATGTTTTAGAGTGGGAGTGTTGTTGGAAAAAAAGAAAAAGGTTTGTTTATTTGTCTGAGAAAACTCAACCCTATGGGAAACCATAGCATTAATACATTTATAACAGTTTCAAAACTGGGATGGTGCCATTTAAAAATCTCCTAATATGTACAGATACTGATATGTTCCTCTGAGGTACCAGTATGCATGAACCTTTTATGTACAAATGTGTACTTTTCTAAAGGGTACAGCCCCAGTGACAGATTTTGTATCTTTTTTATTCTGAGAGTGTACAATTAAAGGGATAGTTCACCCAAAAAATTAAAAATCTGTCATGTTTTTACAAACCTGTATGCATTTCTTTGTTCTGATGAACATAAAGAAGAAATGTTTGTAACCAAACCATTTGTGGACCCCATTTAAAAATATTATGGAAATAAATGGGGTTCAAGAACAAAGAAATTTATAAAGGTTTGTAACATAATGAGAGTTAGTAAATTATGGCCACATTTTTTATTTTTGGGAGAACTATCCCTTTAATCCTTTATAAATTTAAGTATGGTTCATATATCCACAAGAGGGAGCAAATGCTAAACTTATCTTCCTTTAAATAGAAAAGTAAATGGGGTTATAAAATAGATAACAGCATTTATTAGGATTATATTTTGGTAACAAAAAGATATATTATAGGATATATAAGATAAATATCTATATAAATAGACTATACCTAGATATATAACTATCAGTATTATATACATGCAGTACATTATATATAATATATATATATATATATATATATATATATTAAATGTATTATATAACTATGTATTATAGCATATTGGGGTGGTTTCCCGGACAGGGATTAGACTAGTCCTAGACTAAAATAAACATAAGAGCTGTCCAAACTGAAAACAACTTGCACTGAAATGTCTTGAAATACATCAGTGCCCTTTGTTTTGCTTTAAGGTGCACCCCAGTAATGTTTTTAGTAAGGCATGTTTGTTAAAACTAGTTATATTTCCTAATTAAACTAAGGCCTAGTTCTGTCTTAAACTAATCCCTGTCCCGGAAACCGCCCCAATATGATTTTCTTTATTTTTAAAAATGTAACAATGAAAAGTCGGCAACACCAAAGCTCCAAAAGTATCAAAAATATTTATTATTTATAAACTAAATCAAAAATATTTTAAAAATAAATAATACATATTTTTGATACTTTACGAGCTTTGGTGTTTTGCCGACTTTGCATTGTTACACTATTACATTTTTTGTCGAGCCCCCAATTTAGATTGATGTGCGTGCTTTAGCCTGCTTTTTCTTTATTTAAAAAAAAAATACACACAGTCATTATATGATTGACTTTTATTTTGTCACATTTAAAAACAAGTCACCATAAGCTAGTAATTCATGCACACAATACATTGTTTCCAAATACATGAGAAGAAATTAGAATTCACATTGAACATATCTATTAACTATTATGCAAATATTAGAAATATTTAAATAAAATGTCAACTTTTATGAACAATTATGAATCATTGATATCAAATTCACACAGTACTTACCAGCCTATATAAATTTTTTGGCCATTGGCATAATCTCTGCGTTTAAAAATACACAAAAATCAGGCCACTCTTCTGCACACACTCCTATTACCGGTATATCATTTTAACAATCACACGTTTATACAAGTCTGTATGTCATGTACAAGATCGTGGTTGGTGAAAAAGCTTCATTCAGACGTTTGTCCAAACGTTTGTGTGTGATGAGGTGAGACCCTGGTGTTGTGAAGAAGCCGTACCCTTTCACTACGGCGGCCTGATTCACAACACCAGCTGCCCTGCCCCACCATAGACATCTGACTGCATCTTTCACCGATTCTCCATGCAGATTCACCTGTCAATCAGAAAAATAGATGCATATCCATAAGATCAGATACATTTACACAGATCAACATATATTATGAATGGACTAACAGAAGTCAATATGCTTGTAAATTCAGCGGATTTAGGAAATTTAAGGGTTAGCAGAAACAATGTTGTTGAAAGAAATAATTTCAGAATAGAAGTGACGGAATTGTAGTTTAGGTGTTTAAAAGCTTTCCTCACACTGTAAAAAAACCTGTTGTAAAAAAAATGTTAGCTGTGGATACCAGAAAAAAATCAGTAAAAATACAAGAAACACATAAACAACTCGGTGTTACGGTGAAAAAAATGTTATGCATTACAGCAAAGTTTTATGTGTGTATATTTCATAATCGCATATTTTCTTTATTCTGTATATTTTATAAATATTTCATTAACTGATATATTTGACTGTTAATATAAATCTTACATTACAAAAAATCATTATTTTCCAGTAAAATTAAGTGTAATCTCTTGCTAAATTTATTACAGTTTTTCTTTGTTACGTGAAGGTTTCATAAAGTTAAACAATTTAACTGTAGCATTTTTACATTTTTTTCTGGTAAAATTACAAAAAACGTACAGTGCAGGCAAATATTATTTTTCTGTGTCCTCTTTCACTTTACACACAACATAAAAATGTCCTCACATTACAAAGCGCCATGCATGACATACAGTATAAAATGTGCAGTTCCTATATTCACCACACTGGGGAACGTCAACTTCCTGATAAACTCATGCCCGGTTACAAAAGAGCCTTCAGGGTATGAGTGCTTCACTGATGTTTCTGATTTCAGTTCAAAGACGGGAATTGAACTAATTTTTTGATCAGAAACATACCTATTTCCTGTAACTCTATTATTTCACTGCTCTTCTATCCTATCTTAATCCACCACAGGTTAATCCACGTTAATACCTGCATGGATGTCACAGCACATATAATATCCAAGCAATATGTTTCCCACTAATCCTGTTTCATCAGCTGACCTGCCCTTTATGGTCAATTTAACTGTGACAAAGCCCACACGAAGGCTTTTGTGCCATTTCTATAAGGTTTCAATTAAAGGTTGTGAGAGGCTAAAGGAGATCTCAGGATGTCTGCCAGTGCCCTTTGAACACACATCACAGCTTTATAAGTTAAATGTGTAGAATACATGCAGGCATGTTGAAACACTTTGGCAGGGACCTGTAAAAGCGTGAGTGTTTTAAAAAGTGACACATAAGATATAATGAGCCGTCTCTGAGGAAGGCAGAAATATTCAGGACTTTTTTCTGCTCTCTGCCAGAAGAGCTTTAATGGCCTTATTGAAGCACAGAGTTTAATCTTCAAATTGACATCAAAGATTCAGTGTCCATCTTGCATTAACTCCTATAATATTTTCATAAGTGTTTTAGAATTTTTTTGAAAATGACGTCCGTAATGTGCACAAAAGTGCTCCTGTGTGGTGCTCACAAGGTCATAGACTTCATGGCAAAAATCACAGAGTTTACAGGGAACATACATATTAGAGACTACATCAAAAACTGCAGGATGATGATACATAATATGTTTGAAAACAGCTCTCCTTTACTGATCTTAAATTTTTAAGATTTACTTTTGGTACCTATGAACAATTTAACCTTAAATAAATCATGCTAATAACACACCAATTACTGTTTTTTCACCTGATGTTTACAGTTTTATATATACGGTATTACTGTTTAATGTTATCTGACCCAAAAGTTTTACAGTGATATCCTACACTCTAAAAAGTAATTTGTTGACTTTACTTAAAAAATGTGTGGAAACCGTTGCCTTAAAGGGGAAGTTTCACAAGACTTTTTTAAGATGTCAAATCAATCTTTGGTGTCCCCAGAGAACATATGTGAAGTTCGAGCTCAAAATATCATATAGATAATTTATTATAACATGTTAAAATTGCCACTTTGTAGGTGTGAGCAAAAATGTGCAGTTTTGGGGTGTGCCCTTTTAATGCAAATGAGCTGATCTCTGCATTAAATGGCAGTGCCGTGGTTGGGTAGTGCAGATTGCGGTATTATCCCCTTCTGACATCACAATGGGAGCCAAATTTCAATAAGCTATTTTTTCACATGCTTGCAGAGAATGGTTTACCAAAACTAAGTTACTTGGTTGATCTTTTCATATTTTCTAGCTTGATAGAAGCACTGGGGACCCAATTATAACACTTAAACATGGAAAAAGATAAACAAAATTAAGTATAAGCAAAGTCAATACAAACTTAAAAATATTTGGTTATGTGTGCATGAAATATTTTAGTTAAACTGACAAATTAAAGTTATTAAAACAAACAAACAAACAAACAAACAAACAAAAAACATGTTGGGATCACTTTGTAAATCAGAGTAAGCTGACAAAATGTGTTTACTTAATGTGATATAAAAAATTCTACTTCCCCCACTGCTTTAAGTCAACAGAATTTAAGTACTCAAAAAATTCAGTTTCATGTTGACTAAACTTAGTATGTAGATTTTTTCTTTATCTTCACACAAAAGCCAAACGGCTTTCAAAATTTGCCACATATACAACTCAAAACAAGATAACCAAATATTTTAACCCATGCTGGGTTGTTTCAATCCAAAATTTTATTGGGTCAAATATAAACATTTTCAAAAAATAACCCAGCATTTTTAAAGAGTATACACTGTTTGCATACTACAATTGTCTAGTTTTATATTATTTGACTAAATGTTCGATAGGCAAAGAAGAAGTATATACCATTTTATCAGATTATAATCTATTTATAAAGACAATAAATTAGCAATCATTTTATATACATACTTTACATACTATTATGCTGTGCAGTATATATATATATATATATATATATATATATATATATACCAGTGTATATATGGGTAGCACCAGGTCTGGCGGTACCCATGTATACACCAGGAATGAACATTTAACACTGGTGATTTTGCTGTGTGTTTTGTATGGTTTCTTCTCTCTGTCTTTTATGTAAAACTGTTTTGAAACAATGCAACATTATAAAAAAGCACTGTAAAAGTACATTTGACTTTTATATTGGGTCTATCCAAATCTATTGAGCTATTACAGTTATTATTATTTACCTGTATATAGTTACCCAGCTAAAAATACTGACAAATATGGTTATTTTCTATCAACTGACTTTGTTAGCTGAGCATTATGAATAAGGTAAACTCTATTCTAGTCAAACAGCCCTCTTGAAAGCAAACAGAGACAGTTAGTCGTGCTTGGCCTGCTTGCTAAATGCTGGCCTAAACATTAATGGCTCCTGATCGTAATTAAAGCTCTCAGGGAAATTATCCTTAGCTGTGTGTGTGTGTGTGTGTGTGTGTGTGTGTGTGTGTGTGTGTGTGTGTGGTGGGGGTCGGGGTGAGACTTCACTCTCAAATACGGCAGAGTTTATATCAAAGTCTTGATAAACGGATCCATTCCTCCCGAGCTATACTGACAGCTAGGCTTAGTCAGCAGAACGTTTGCCCACTCAGTCCACATTCTGGGACTCTGTTAGCAGTTTAAACACATCTCAAAATCCCAACAGAGACCCAACAGAAGGAGACACACACAGGCCGACAGGAGCCGAGGGATTGTCAGACTAGCGTTGGTGGACCGATGCTTGGCTCAGACACAACTGTAATGCAAAGACACTAAATTATAAACATTATGCATTCCTTCTTTGTGTAAAGGGCAGTATAAAGATGTGTATATAACACAAAAGTTAATTTGACTTTAAGTTGTATTTTGCATGCATGTAAGCACAGATGGGTTTATTTAGATGTAGTTTGTCAGAAATTTGTATGGAAGTGAAATCTCGCTGAACCTATGAGGACATACTGTCTGTAAGAGGCCATTTTCAACTATTTCATCCAATAAATAAGATAATGTTTTTGTTTTAATTATGGTTAGGATGGATTAGCTTGTAGAATTATTAGCTTTAAATGAAAGTATGAGTCTATGGTATGTCACCATACGTGTGTGTGTGTGTGTGTGTGTGTGTGTGTAAATGTGAATAAAAATGCTAAAAAGTGTGTGTGTGTATAAATATGATGGTCTTTAAAAGCCGTCAGATAAACGGCAATGCAGTTTCAACTCTTATCACACTTTCAGCAGCTGCTGAGGCAAACTGCACCACTTGCAGAAAAGCAAAATGGAAAAAAATCCACTTATCTCCTGTGTGACTTTTTGGGGGTAAAAAATATCTGTAGACAGACATTTTAGGAACCAGAAGTTGCCTTTCTGCCAAACTTGATATGATTGAACGTGTATATAGTTAACTGTTGAAAGATTTAACTGCTTTAACAGCTAATCATCGATTGGTAAAATGTGGAAAGGCATACTAGCAGTTAATTGTTAAATATAGCATGCATCGAGTGTTTCAGATTCAGATTGGAAATCAAAGCTGTCTGTGGCCATCAATCCAATCAATCAAAGAAAATACACTTCAAATTAATAAAAGACAAAAGATTAATTTTAGCTAAACTTACAAAGCTCACATCAGATCTGTGTTAAATCTGGCCACAAGGCAGTTTGCTTATTATAAATACTCGCCGCAAAGTCTAGTGACAAGCTACTGGTCCATATCGTGCCGCATGCATTAAACAGCTCCACTGCGGCTGGACAAACCACAAACTGTCATCTCCAAACTGTCAGTAAATGCTTGGCATGCAGGAATAAGGTGTGTGTGAAAAAAAGAATGTATCTTTATCTATGACAATATTAAAACAGTAATGCAGAAAGATTCATTTCAAACCACTGCTATTTTATGCCGTATGCCTGTTTCTCCATTTCACCATTCCCTGCTGTGGTTGGGAAAGTCAGGAACAGTCCGTGGAGACAAAATGGCTGTCTGCATTACCCACTATATGCTTCTGGTGTAAGTAGCATTGCTTAATGCTGTGTTTGCTCGATTTCTGTTGAATTTAAAGGCAGTAGTGGACATACGATCTTGTCCGATTGTCTTGATTCGAAAACCCGTGGTCCGACCCGAGACCCGAGCAGGTCCGGGTCTAAAAGTTTCACGTGTGTTTTTTCAGACGGACCCAAAACGACCCATACTATCACACGTGTGTGTGTCAATGTCCAAATTCCCAACCCCTTCTCTCTTTACCAAGAGCACTTGCGGCATCGTGTGGCTGGCGGTAGGTTAATTTTCACTGATACACACCTGTCAATCAGTTTTAAATGCATATTTTAGCAGTCAGCTTGGTGTTGTCAGATAAAGTAAAATAAATGGAGAAGTGGGCCAAAGTGGGCCACCGGGGCTTCTTTCTGTCTAACTGGTGTAGGGCTGCAACAACTAATTGTAACTAATCGTTTGCAAAATAAAAGTTTTTGTTTACATCATATATGTGTGTGCATTGTGTATAATAATTATGAATATTTAAATACACATGCATGTAACATTTTAAGAAAATAATATTTGTATATATTAAGTATTCATATTTATGTATAATATAAATTATATATAAATATAAAAATGTATATACAAATGTAAATATTTTTTACATATATACATGCATGTCTGTGTATTTATATATTCATAATAATTATACACATTACACACACATATATGATGTAAACAAAAACTTTTATTCTGCAAACAGTTAGTTGCAAATAAAAAAAACATTGGTTCAGGTCGGACTGATTTTTTCAGGTTTGCATCGGGTCTTGGACCCGAGAAGACCTCTACGCAGCACTGCAGTGAGAGATAGATAGATAGAAAGATAGATAGATAGATAGATAGATAGATAGATAGATAGATTTCCCGGAAACACACATACTAATCAAATAAATCTGCTATAAATGCTTGAATGCAGTGCTTTGGATAAAAGTGTGTGCCAAATGCATTAATGTAAATGTAAGTGCTGGAATAAAAATAAACAGTGTGTTTTACTCCCTACATTATGCACAAACACTTTTTCATGTTCTGCTTAAATTGAGCAGATAGACATTAAGTGCATGCTTGAGGAAGTCCATTAAAATTAGTCTTCTGATAATTATACATGATTATGGACCTCCCTGTAGGTTCCACAAAATGCAAGTCATTCTGCAGCCCTTCTGGTCACCCCCCTCCCGCATTACAACCTTGCCTAATCATCACTGCTATTAAAAAATCCATACACGCACCTCTATTGAGCTTTGCGGTACATGATAAAATCAGTCATCTTGTCGAACGAGGCTTTGATTGACATCAGACAGCTGATACATTACAAGGGAGGGGGCAGAACATAATGCGCTAACATAATGTGCTGTACAAGGCAGGCACATAACATTAACTCCATTATGAAATGATGAGCAGTTATGGACGATGATGGCTAATAAGTTGCTAAATGATTCAAAAAATAATGTTTCAATTTACATTTTTAGTTGAAAGAGCATTTGTTCTGGTGAATGTTATAGTGTAAATAATATGATAAGGACAGATAATGAAAATATATTAAGAAAGGGGATTAAAATTAATGAAATGTTAAATGTTTTTGTAGTAGTTTTGTGACTGCTTTTACTGAGCATGCAGAATAGTAGATTTTTGAGAGGCTTATTCGGAAAAACAAAGAGAAAAAACGCAATATCCAAGCAATATATAATAGATTTAATAATGAACAATTATATGTTATTATAGCTGCTTTAAAATATAAATAAAAAAGGATTTTTATAAAAACCTATACTATTTTTATAATAATAAAATAACAAATCCTAAAATAATGTCACTTTTTTCTGCCTTGTCTCCAAAGATACTTTGGATACTTTACATTCATTTACATGAATGTTTGCATTTTTATTCATGCAATTCAACAGTATAACTGCATTTGTGAATGTCAAATTATTTTGTGTTTAATCTCCATCTGTTCATTTTGAAGGTTGACAGTCTTGCAGATAAATGTTTTCTAACACAAATTTGATCTACTCAGTTTCACATTGTCAACCTTCTAAGATAAACACTTCACATAAATTAATATGATGGAGTCATTTTCTACCAATAATATTGATGTACCTGACTGAATCGAAATAAATACTGTGCAAAATGCAATGCACTGAAATATATAATACAAATAAACCTCTTATCAGTTCAGAATCAATTGAAAATAAAGAAACAGATGACGGCAAATAGGAATGTATTAGTCACAGGACGCAGAAATATACAGCAAAAGACTAAAAAGACTGTGAATTTATTAGATTGATAATCTGATTAATGATGAAGAGAGCACAAGTAGAGAAAAGCAGGGAATAAAAGAAATAAAAGAGAGACGGCATGCTGTCGGGGGTTAGATTTGCTGAAAAGGGCTATTGGCATGTCGGCCCGCTTCTTTCACAGCATTCAAAGACACACATTCACTTACACACACTGTGACACAATGGGCACGCGGCTACTCTTCTACCTGTCACTCTTAACAAAGAGAGGAAAGAAAATACAGCTGTGCTACATAACAGACACAGCCAGGAGACCAGAACAGATGACAATGCAGAAAATACAGTCATTTATTTCAAATAAATATGAATGAAAATAGCCAATATTGTGATTTTTTAAAATTAAGGCCTATATTTATTGAGCGCCTTGGTGAAATATTTAGGCAATTGTATAAATGCTTATAATAAATATATTTTAAAAATAATTTGAAAGTGTGTTTGTTCTGCAGTTTGCTAAAATTATTTACTTGATCTGGTAAACATTTAGTTTTATAATTAATTTTATTGCGGCTCTTATGCTGATTTTCTTGCATTAAAGAGCATGCAGTTATTTGCTCTCGAGTTTCACGCTGATACACTGATCTCACACAAGAATAAGCTCAGTTTGAATGTGAGTGATCCAGCGGCGTCCTATAATGATGTAAACATGAACAGCACGAATAGAGTTCATCATTTACATCATTTGCTTATGGGATTTACAATGACTCAGTAGACATATATTTAAATAGATTATGAAACAATATGTTGGTATTATACTTACACATCATAATGCACACATTGCCTTCATCATCGTCATTCCTAAAGAAGCTGTCCGACTGCTGCTGCTGCAAAAAAAAAAAGGGAGATTATTATTTAAAGTTCTTTGTAGGTTACTTTTTCATTTAACTTTTATATGAATTATAAAACAATAAATAGTCGTATGTAAAATATAAACGTATGTAAAGACATAATCAAAACAATAATCTATATACTTTACAGAATACGCAGTGGTTTTCAAACTGGGGGGTGGGCCACCCTTGAGGGGCACAAGATGGTTCTGGGGGCCCAGTTTTATGACAATTTTATAAAATACATTAATTTATCATACATTTTGTGCAATTAAACCTCTGAAAAAAGCTACCAACCAATAGCACTACATTGTATAATTTAATGTTTTGTTTCATAAAAAAAAAAATGTTTTTGTGGGGGGACAAAAAGAGATCCACCCTACACGAGTGGGGCGATGCCAAAATGTTTGAGAACCACTGCACCATAGTAAGTGATAAAAAATTGAATTTAATATTTAAAGCACAGTTTCTGAAGGGATGTGAATGATCCAAAATAAAAGGTTCCTTTCCTGCATTTTTTTAATTTATAAAAAAATTATCATTTCGTATGTATTTGTCTATGAGGACACAGGTAGTGTTTATGTTGTTATACCTATCATTACACACATTTGTGTAAACCAACACACACACACACACACACGCACGCACGCACGCACGCACGCATACACGCACACACTTACTATATTTCCTGTAAAATGCATTACAGTAAAAGTAAAATCAGGCCTAGTTGAAAAATGTGATATTGCTCTTGGTTAAAATAATGCATGGTGGGACTGTAAGTAAGATTTTTTGTTTTAATTTCCGATACTTTTATTCTCCACAGACACACCCTTAAGTCAATGTTCTTACATTTAAATATTGCCGAATCTCTTATGAGACTAAATTGGAGCTGAATTAAAGCCATGAGTGATCTTTAGTGACAAAAATGACTTTGCATTAAACCTTAGCTCCACAGAACAAAACTGCACTTGCTCACCACTACATTTGAAAAGCTGAATCATTGTGATTGGCATATAGAAATAAAAGAGAGACAGAGAAGAAAAGAATGAAGTTAAAAAAAGTTAACAGTGTATTCTGGTTTCATCAACAAGCAGGTGGTTCACTATAGCAGACAGAGTGGTTTTTCACAGTTAACGGTGTCATTAATCACCTGACTCACAGCCGCGCTCAATATCAGATTTAAGTCATATGATTACACTCATTGATTGAACGGAGGCCTTCTGCCGCTGCCCGCTCGCTGCTGTTTCGGCCTGATTGTTTATTAATTGACTAAACGATCCAAGGACAAAAGCTGACAAACTGGACCATGAATAATTCTCCCTTCACTGGCACTGCTGCTGTAAGAGGACTGAATAAGTCAAGCCGTAACTTTCAGAAAAAAAGATTCACATTCATCGAGCAAAGCACTGATGATTTGTGACCATGTGATATCACACACTGCAATGATTCATCTCTTATTATGGTTGCATGTGAAATATTGTTCTGTTTTCACTCAATGAAAACATCACTTGCACACAGATTTTTTTAAACCTACTTAAATAGAAAAATAATCGATTTGAATTGATATTATATATACACACATACAGTATATATACATATATGTCAAAAATGTTTTTGTTTTTAAAGAAATTAGGCATAAAAACTTGATTACAATAAAAAGCATAAAATTTCACACACACACACACACACACATATATATATATATATATATATATATATATATATATATATATATATATATATATATATATATATATATATATATATATACACACACACACACTGTAAAAAATACTTTGCTGCCTTAAATTTTTTTGTTGAATCAACTCGGATTTACAAGTCATTTCAACTTACTATTATTTATCTTGACTAGAGATGAGTTGTTATAACTACAGGTGAGTTGTTATAACTTATAAAATTAAGTTGACTTTAGTTGTGACAACTCATCTGTGTTGACATGACTTCTAAATCTGAGTTGATTTAACAAAATTTTTTAAGGCAGCACAGTATTTTTTACAGTGTATATACTGCATTCAGTCAAAATTTGGATGACCCACAGCAATACCACCACAGACCCCCTGTTGAAGACCAGCGGTATAGTCAAGAAAGTAGATAATAAAATATAAAAGTAAAACATATAGAAATATTAATGAATCTCAAATTTATTTGTATCATTTTTGAAAAATATATAAAATATTTTTAAAAACCTTGACATTTACACAGCTTATAACCTTTAGCTGGAAGAGTGTATTACCAACACGCATGTCATGGGTTCGATCCCCAGCGAATGCACATAAAAATGCACTATAAGTCACTTTAGATAAAAGTGTCTGCCAAATGTATAAATGTAAACCTAACCTGTTGTTGACATTTTTCAAATTTTTTAAAATCATTTGATGGATAGGAGCAGAATGGCCAACACACACACACACTTGACGCACAAAGACACATACAGCATGAAACAGAGACACAGTGGAGCTGAACACATCAGCCTCTCAGCAGCAGCTCGATGGTCTAACCCAGCTGTTTCTCCTCTATGAGCACACGATTACTCCACAGAAACCCATTACTGTCTTTAAAAGATCATTTCTGGTATAGGCTTCAGACTGATAGACGGTTAAGTATACAGTACATTAACCTTTTCTCTTTCAGATAATTGCCGGCTTCCTGCATGCTGATTTAATCTGTAAGAGTTCAGTACTTTCACTGCAGGATATTTTATTTTTTCAGCAGATATTGTTTTTGTGTATTATGATTTATTCATATTTATGTTGATGATTAGAAAATAACTATTGTAAGGACAAGTATCCCTGATGTATACGTTGAAGTCACTTTAAAAAAAGTATCTGCCAAATGCATTAATGTAGACTATAAATAATACTGACATTAATCAAATAAATGATTGGAGATTTAGTATTTTTTTCATTTTCATCGATTATCACAAATAATACGTTAACACTGATCATTTCAATCGATGTATCCGGCTTTCACAGACAAGTGAAACGCCTATGCCTCAGAAATGATCTGCACCGTTTCAAATTAGGATGGGTAATTAGAGCAGGCAGAAATGAGACTTTCTGTATTATTATAAAGCCCAAGGGCATGGACCAAATAAATGCTGCCTGTTTTAAAATATAGCTTGCCATACACTGTAAAAAAATTCCGTAGAAATTTCAATGTTATTGCAGCTGGGTTGCCGGTAATTTACCGTAGATTTACATTTATGTTATTTACTGGCAAGAGTTTGTTCAAAGTTAAATAAATTTCAAATATTAACAAGTCTTTATCTTTACAGAATAAAACTATACAATAACAGCCTCATGCAAAGCATTCTGGGAACCAGAAATCATCATCAACCTTTTTCAGTTTTTTGGTCCAGATTTTGTTTCCCAGAATGTTTTGCTTGATGATGTTTTTTTGTTTTACTCTGTAAAGATAAAGACTTGTAAATGTTTAATGTTCATTTATCTTTGAACAAAATGTTGCCAGTAAAAAACATAAATGTAAATCTACGGTAAATTACCGGCAACTCAGCTGCAATTTCTACGGATTTTTTTTACAGTGTACGGTCTCAACCATCTCTGCAGTTACTGGGGCAACATGTATCATTATCTAGATCAACACTGTGCTCTGCATACAGTCGGACTTTAATAATGTTTAAGAGATGAATATTCTTGTTCGCCAATGCGGTGAGATGTATTCTGTTGAGGAAAAGAGCCATGAGAAACGCAGAGGATGTAGAAATAAAGAGACACATAGAGTAGAGAAGGTGTTAAATGTAAAAAGACAACGGTGACAAAATGAAGTGATTAGAGTTTTAAACCCCCCCCCCACACACACACAGATCAGACTCTTTCTCATCTCTATCCGCTCAAGGGATTATTTTTCATTTCATATCTGCTGTTAAGTTTCACTCCGGCAGGGCTTAAGTGAAGTCTGCCTCAAGAGAAGGGACATTAAAAAGATGAATTTATAAATTGTGTGTACATGCATATGAACATATAGGGGCGGTTTCCCAGACATCCTACTCCCAGACTAAAATGCATGTTTGTGCTTGCCCTGAAATATTTTAACATATATCAGTGCCATCGTTTTTTTTTTAAGATGCTCACCAGTATTGTTTCTTGTAAGGTATAAAAAACTAAAATAACTAAACCCTGTCCGGGAAACCTCCCCATAGTGTGAAAAATTAGGAAATAAAAACAAAATGGCTGTTATTAGTTCCTCTTCTAAAGCAGGTGTCCATATTGGGTTCTGCATCAGTAAAATATAATTATATTGTGTATTTTAATTATTTTTATGAATTTTAAATACACTTGTAAATACAAATTTCATATCATTTGGTTATATGAATATTACATTAAATTTCTTGTAAATGTCTATCATTTTAAACTATAAAATTCATTAAAGTATTTATTAAAACTGACAAAGCATTACAAAATATAATATGGATACAAAGAAAAAAAAAGAGAAACTATTTAATATAATTATTAAAGGTGCCATTTGTAATAATTGAGGTAAAAGATTTTTAAAAATTAGTTACACGCATCAAAAGAATGAGAAGAAATAAGGGCAAAGATGTCATTAAAAAAATGACAAGGTATAGTGCTGCAGAAATATCAATCTGAATTAGCATGCTAAATTACTAGCTACAGCCCGACTGGTGTTGTAATACCAGTTTCGACCATGGGAGGCGGTATGCGGGCCACGCACATAACCGCCAGCCAAACTGCAATACACGAATAAGTGGGAGTACAGCCCTCTACTAGTACCGCTGCGTCCGAAAATTAAGGCAGCTGACTTGTTGATTTAAGATTTATGAATGCAGCTCAGAGAAATGCAATTCGGACAGCCATGGATTCGGACATGACTTGATGCCTTCCTGCCTTGCAATAGGGGTTTCGGACGTATTTCAGTTCAGGGAAGAGAGCGGAAGAATGGCTAAAGCAAGAGACATTTACCACTACCACAAACATTTTCTGCAGGGAACAACGCGCTCGGAATCACAAATAAAATATGATAAATAAAGTAACCGAACCAGAGTAAATACTGGCACTGCTTTTCATCGCTGGAGACAACTAATGAACATGAAAGAAATGAGGTTCGACTCCGAAATGACAACTTTTCTTTTCGATTGGTAAGTAAGATGCTGTTAGTATTTCGCTAGAAGTTCACTTATAATAGGCATTGCCATAACCTATGCTCAGCTTGTACATGAACTACGGCTTTGTGCAGTAAATGTGGCTCCATCTGAAAGCAGCTGATGGCGATTCACTTTTAATCAATAAACCGGCTTTACTGACGAGAAGCGCAATGACTATCGCATGCAAATTATTGCGCATCCTTAGCTGTTAGCGTTTAATAGTTAGCTCTACCCACGGATCCGATCCGGTTTTCACCCGTTATCTACCAAGCTGATGCTAAAATGTAACATTAGCTAAGAAGCTTGAAATGTCTTCGATTATAATGAACACCAAATGGACGCACGAAACGTAGCGGAAAACATTGCAATTTTAATGAGACAGAATGTTTTTTTTGTGACTAATGATAACTTAGTTGCTAATGTAAATCAAACTTGATATATGCTGCTGAATTTGCAGCTGCTAAATTAAAATAGACCAACTCACTTTTCTGGAGGTATACTGCCCCCGTCTGTTTGGCGTGTGGAGTATGAATTGATTTTTTTTTGGGCGGACATGTTAAATGGTCCCTTTAATGCATGAAAAAATCAGTTTATAATTTTTTTAACAATTTATTTGCACAATTTGTCAGAGTTATATCAACCACAAACAATTTTGCTACTAATAAAGTAATTTACTAATAAATATAACAATGTAATAGTGTAGGAGGAAAGGAGAGCTGAACAGCTTGAAATGAAATAAGAAACCAAGATAAATCAAAACTGTCGTTATTTGAGGTGTGCTGGAAATTATGTTTAGGAAAAAAAATCAAATGTATACTTTCATATATTTAATGTATGTATTTAAGTATCTATAGAGTAAATTGTAGGACACTCTAGTATATTATAGTATTTGTCAGGATCCGTCAAAATCATGTGTTTAATTATATCTAGTCTTTGTGTTCGGGTCCTGGCAGTACCATGTTTTATGTTGGAGATGCGTGGTTTTAGTATTGGTTTATTCTGACCACGCATTTCATGCTCGTCTCTTTTTCCCCGATCCCTTACTCGTAATTATTTCCAGCTGTATGTAATTTATTTTGTCCCTATTTATTGTCCCTGTGTTTGCTGTTCTGTGCTCGTGCGTCTTGTTGCGTTCCTTGTCGTGTTCGTGTTTTGCATTTGTGAGTATTTATGAATATCAAGTGTATTCTGTTATATGTAGTGTAGAGTTTATTGTTGGTTTATGTTTAGTTTAGTGTTAGTTTAGTGTTCCACTCATCCTGTCTTGTTTTGCCCCCTCGTGGGTTTTGTTTTTTCCCCGTTTTTGTGCAATAAATCATTCATTTGTGTCACGTCCGCACTTGGGTTCATTTCCTTGTTGATTCCTCACAGTATTGACTACATTTGTTAATGTATACTTCGGTACTGAAATGTATAAACATTGATGTAGTAACATGAAGTAAATACTGTAGTATCCCTTAATATTTGTAATATGGTCTTAATTGGAATTTTACTGAAGTTTAGTAAATACTAAAGTGCACTACAGTATTTTTTCATGTTAGAGAAATGGTACAAAATCCAGAATCCTTTAAAAATGTCTTATATATGTACCATTTAGGTACAGATATTCAATTTAAGGTATAGAAATATGCACCATTTAGGTATAAAGGTGTACTTTTTAAAGAGTACCTTCCCGATGACATCTTTCGTGTTTTTTTAACACTGTGGAGTGTTTTAAGACTCTTAAAAATGCCAAAGTCTCTGCAGTTTAAATTCATATAAAGAAAGCATCTGTTATCCACAAACTGTAAAATTGCTGACGGATTGAGGCTAAGTTTGGACCCAGCAGCAGAAAATCCCCCACTGCAGAGGTATAGGTGTGAAATCCATTTAAGACTGCCATGGGCACAACCAGTGTCATCCTAATGCTACAAACCTTTTGCGTGCAATGCATTTGATGGCCGAATGGATAAACTGGGAAGTTTAGTTGTGTGCTGGATAAATGTAAATCTGTGATTGTATTCATAAAAAAGAAATAATAAAAAGTCAATGACAGGTCTGGAAGACAGTGCTGACTTTAGAGCAGAGATTATTCAGGTCTTGACTTCTATTAAAGCACACATATTAAGAGCTCTTCTCAGGATTATAGAGTCACGCCAATTGAGGTTTCACAGCTACCGGTTTTAAAATCTTTTCTGACGTACAAACACACAGGAAGACTTTCGGTAGGATATCAACATTAAAATATGCCAGTGTTTCAACATTAGTAGTACGCCTAATAGACTGAAGTGGTCACAATGTCATTCATGCCATCACAGGTTGTCATTCCATGAAAAATGCCAATTATCCTCACGTCATAATCCTGGTGTTGACACACACAGCACACTAATGCTATGTAACTAATCCTCTTATACACTGGCAATGCAATTTCTATGCATCAACGTTGACAGGAAAACTGTCTTTTAAAATGTGCGTGCACTTTTAAAAGAAAAATACAAATGTTTCCATGATGATAAAACAGCCAACTACATTTCCAATTAATTTCTTGGTAAGTGAACAACAAAAGGTGTCCAAAAATGTAGCTGCTAAAAAGTTAATCTTAGGCAACTGTATTGCGGATTTACAGCATAGTGTGGTAACGTTTAGTTTTAGTTTTGTTAAGCTAAAGAAATAAAAGTCCAAGGAGTGGATGGAGGAGGAGAGAAATGAAGAGAGGGGAGGGAGAGACACGGGTTCACATGAGTCTACAGTATACGCCAAATTCTTCCACTCTACTGAACACAGAAGTGATGACTCTGAAGTACAAAGCATTGAGAAATATGGCAAAGGATTCTGGATAGTGTACTACTCATTTATTTCATTAAAAATGGATGTCATTATCACACTGACTAGTCAAATCTGTGATATATGATAGAAGTACAACTCTGTATGGGTGCATTCATCATAAACTATATAATGTGTAAATCATTATACAGTACATACACAAAGGTATCTTCTAAAAAAAGGTATTCAAGAGCTGTAACTGGGATGGTATCCTTTAAATAGGTCCTACAATTTAGGTACAGATAGTACTGCCCCAGTGACAGCTTTTCTACTCTTAAGTCGAACAGGTATATTTTTAGCAATAGCCAACAATACATTGTATGGGTAAAAATTATCGATTTTTGAAATGCCAAAAATCATTAGAATATTATTTAAAGATCAGGTTCCTTGAATATATTTTGTACATTTCCTACCGTAAAAATATATCAAATCTTTATTTTTGAGAGTGAACTTTATTTGTACAACTTTAAAGGCGATTTTCTTAATATTAGGTATGTTGCTAACTCCGCTGTCACGGCCAAATTTTTGGTTCCGCTTAACGAAACTCAAGATTTCCTCAAGCGGCGCACGGTGTTGTGGAAAATAATGCTTCTGTTGGTTTGTTGATGGCGAATTTTCTGAGTTTTTATTGTTAACACCACCGGAAGAACCTTCTCGTTTTCCGTCACCACCTTTCATGTTTAACTACTGGACGTGTGAGCTCGCCAAAGTCAGTTGTTTGTAAAATCGTTGTTGTTTTTGCTGAAGTTGAGTAAAGAGATTCTTAAAATTGTAATAGACATTTAGTTTATTTGCTAAACTACAAGTGAACGAAATGTTAATAAATTTGAACGACGACCAAGGGAGTTTTACCACCCCAAAATCTGCTTGAATGGACAAAGAATGTGAAGCAGCCGTATCTGTAGTAGTATATATTAGAGTTTGTGGGAAATGTTATGTAAATGTAAAACAATAAAATAGTTATGAATTCAATATTGAATAATTGAATTGAATAACTTGTAAAGGAGTTTACATACGAAACCATTTGGTTAAAAACAAATGAGATCTTGGAGCCAATCTTGGGGTTAAATTAGCAATATTCTGAATAATTAGTGGTTTGTTTTTTTATATATCTGACTTTTCAGAAGTGAATATGTAGAGGACATGGCAAACAGCTTATCCTGAAAGCTCAATATCTCAAAAATTAAAAAGGTTATAGCAAAAAAACTTTATAATTTTCATGATTCAGTCACACATTTTCTTGAATTTTAATGGATAACATGGGACAAAATAAAGTAATGATTTTCGAGTTTCAAATGGCCAGTGTTTTGTTATTCTTGAACCCATAAACATGATCTTGGTCTTATTTAAAAGCTTTTTTCAAGCTCTTTCTATCTGGACAACTAGTTTTAGCATTTAACCATTTTGAAAATGTTAGCAACAGACCTATTACTATTTTGTATTTTTGCAACCTTATCCTATTTCCGAACCTAACAAACCATACATCAATGGAAAGCTTATTTATATAGAAATAAATCTCACATTGACCATTATTATGGGTTTTGTGGTCCAGGATCCTATATAAAAATGAAGAATATAGCTTAAGAAGGCTTTTTTACAGAGTGACCCAAAAGGATTTGAAATGTAACAAAAATACACAAATGCATTAAAGATTCCACAATAACACTTTTCAAGTAAAGCATTTTGCTAAAGGAATTTTTGTTATGCACCAAATTATAAAACAATAAAAATATTGTTCAAAATATAGCCCTGGTTTTAATCGATTTATGACCCAGTTTGAATCCATTCTGAGAGTTCACTTATGCGATGAATGCAATGAAGGCTAGTTTATATTTAACAAATACTCACTGAAACTAACATGTAATGCGTTTAATTGTTAGCCAGCAATAAATAAGATCTTTGTTAGGATCAACACATCCACATGCAACCTATGTGTGTCATAAAAAATGTCATAAAGAATCTTTATGGTTGCATGTTTTTTTGTTACCTTTATTGTAGTACTGTGGTATTTTTTCGAGCTAATTTAGACCATTTTAATGACCAGAAAATGGTAATATTTTAATGGTAATAATATGGCATATTTTGAAGTACCATGGTAATACCATCCCATACTGTTAAAATGTTCAAATATGTTTTACAGTATGTTGTACCCTTATACATATATGTATATCGATGTTTAGATACTAAAATGAACTCTTTAGGTGCAAAACATGACAGCTGGGGTACATATTTTGACAATTTTTTCTGACAGTGAATACTATCTTTGTATCATGGTATTGTATGCTATTGTGATGCAGTTTGATATACAGTGAAAGCTTTTTTTAAATGTAACTTTAAGAAATGTAAGCAGAGTCAATTGTGATGTTAATAAATGTTTTTTTTGTTTTTAAAAAGCTATGTTTCATGTCAATGTGAGAAAACATCAGTTTTTCATTTATCAGTCCCTCTAGAAAAATTTGTTTTTAATATATCAAATGACTATTTTGGCATTCATCAAAATCAACTCTACATGTATAAAACATTTCTCCAATAATAAACTATTTTCCCCTAATTTTTTTTTATTTATAAGATGCAAAAAGCTCAAAGTTTCCTAGCATCCTGGTTTGGAACGCCATTTTTGTGAAATATTTGTTGCATGCAGTTCCTGGGAATCAAACCCACAATCTTTGATACCACTGTGCTTGTTGGATTGAGCTACATGAATAGATTTTTCTGACTAAAGGGCTACCGACATCGTACATCCAATACAACACAAATATGTCTAATGTGTGAGAGTCCATATGACCAAAAAATAAAGGATCTATTTGCTAATGCTCTCTACATCTAAGTATACACCAGCATTCTCGACTCGGTCTCATGATAAGAAGGGTGCACAATATCTCCTCACAGCTGAAAGCAATTCTGGCACAGGCATCTAAAAGCGGAAGAAAGCCTCCGATAACGACTCTTACGGCTGGTAGAGCTACGAGCAGATAAAACCACGGTTAAAACCTATAAAAATAGCTCCATGAAACCATACCTTGGACCCTGCCTTTAACAAAAATAAAAAAACAAAGGTAACATTATCCTTGTCATAATATTCCTCCAATAACTCCTGTGATACTACCATAACTCACATTTGGATTTGGAAGTAAGCGAGTGCGAATTCGGCACGTTTCGGCAACGGAGGAGGACAATGAGGGGAGGGGGATGTGGAGGAAACAGAAAGAGAGGGAGAGCAGAAAGGCCAGACAAGCGGTCCCTCTTTAAATGGGTGTGATGGAATGTAAGTTAGAGTCGTGAAAACATGAATGAAAAGAAAAGTGTAGACTACCAGAATTAAAAAGATGTCTCAATTGCAGTATTTCAGATTTACAACTGCCACTATTAAAGCAATATTCCTTGCGTTTAATAAACGCATGGTCGTGTAAGATGTGGGCAACGTCAAGACAAAGGCAGGAGACGTTTACACTGAATTTACACTGAATTGGAGTTTAAAGGTGCATTTAGTACTTTTAAGAAGGATCTCTTGATAAAAATGCTATATAATATACATAAATTTATTATCAGTGGTGTATAAAGACTTTACATAATAAACTGTATTGCTTTTATTATCTTAGAATGAGTCGATTTTATTAACATACACCGTGGGTCCCCTTAAATGGAAGTCACTGTCATGTTTTTACAGTAGCCCTAAATGGACAAACAGAGCCCCTTTTATCCCTACATTGTCTCAGACAATGACATGTTTGTCTTGTGGCGGTTACCATATGCGTTTTGAAATTGAGAGGTGAGCTGTTGGTTCCAATTCGCTAAAATTAACAAACCATCTTTAAGCTCCAACAATTGAATTTGCATTCAAGTGCAACAAAATTATATATGTGACTCAGTTTGTGAAACCCAGCAAAATTCATTTTGTGATTTACTGTTTTCTACATAAAATCATCCAACATAATGTAAAGAGCATTATGTGAAAATATAACCTTAATATATTGAATGAGTAAGATCATTTCAAAGATCAAAATGTGATGCTCCAAATCTCATAATTACATTATAAGATTTCATCCTGAATTTCACAGACAGGGTCACAAATGATAATAAACCACGTGCATTACAGCAAAGTGCATTATTAAACAAAGCATGTAAGAAACATAAAAAATAAAACAATGATAGAATGCAGAACTATTAGAAGTAAGTGCTTACCTTTGTAAAGGTGCATCACATCATTGAAGACTCACATGCACAGGTACACACACATCCCCAACATGAGCGACCAGACAGACTACAGCACCCATCATTGTTCTCCACTTTCTCCACCCACACAAAGCCCACGCAGTGTGTGTGTGTGTGTGTGTGTGTGTGTGTGTAGGTTTGCAGGCTCCAATGATAACATACACGCACATACTGTAACACGTGTGTGCATGACAGTGAGAGAGTCTCAGCACAAAGAGCTCCAGAGAGACACCAGTGCAGTCACATGACACGTGTGCGCGTGCATGAGCGCAAGCATGTACACGCATCCCCGCGCCGGTGCATGTGTGTGTGAATGAAGCAAATGAAGAAAAACCCTACAAACCGTCATCAGATAGATGCAGAGCCCCTGGGGGAACACTGATGCTATACACACACACACATACATACATGCATGCATACAATCACGCTCCCTGTATTATTAATAACTTTTAATGGCACCATTACATGCAATATGGTCTGTATTGCTTTTAAATGGATGAGAGCAGACACACGAAAGGAGCTTTTACTCGTTTGGCTGACTAAGGGGGTTTCTTTATAGTTTATAGTTTTCAACAAGAAAAGAAATAAATGCATATTACAGAAAGATGGTAATTATTGCTTTTTATACAAACACATACATGCTGCCATACGTTGTGTTGCTTTGTCCATGGATAAATATGGGTAACTGTGATGGAGTGAGAGAGAAAGAGTAGGAGGGATCGCAGCTCAAGAACGGAAATGAAAGGCTAATTCCGGCATAGGAAACCAATCAATGAGAAAAATGAGAGAGAGAGAGAGAGAGAGAGAGAGAGAGAGAGAGAGAGAGAGAGAGAGAGAGAGAGAGAGAGAGAGAGAGAGAGAGAGAGAGAGAGAGAGAGAGAGAGAGAGAGAGAGAGAGAGAGAGGGAGAGAGAGAGGTGGGATGTATGTAGGGGGATGGGAGTCATGTTATCTCTTTAACAGACTAATCAGCGCTGGTATTGTGCATTTGCTCAGATGAGAAGCTTTTGTCTGATCATTGTGCCACTGAATGGAGTTTTGTATTAATGAATGCCTCAGTATTAAACTGAGGATTAACCAGTCGAATAATACATGCCAATACATTCGTGCACGTACAGGGTTTGTTCATAATAACTTCATTGACGTTAATAATAATAGCTCGTCTCAAATCAATATTCTGCAGCCGAGAATGCAATTACGGCTTTCCATAAGGTATTGCTTAAAAAGTCTTTACCGTTGCCTTCTTAACGCACAATAGTCGTATTAAAGATTATTTTAATCGAGCTTGCTGCCGTTTAATTATTTCTAATAGATAAATTCACACAATTGTTAATTTGAATGCATTCATCGGGCGATTTAAAAACGAATTAATACAGCAGCTTAATTTTCTGTATTTTGGCAGTTTTGCATAAGTTGATTATGATGTGTGTCATTTAATAAAATTGACTGTTTAATTTTTGCATTGCATAATGTTGCCTAACACACAGTCAATTATAAATTCATAAATGTTCTTTATATGGTATTTACAAAATCACCCATTGTACTTACTAAATCATAGAGGAATGTTAAGTGCAACATTCAACAATTTAAACCTCATCTATCAATCATCCAAGGAATGAACACAACGCTCGTTCGCTTTACATGTGCGTGTATCTTTATATCCCCACGTCTTTACAGTGCAATCTGATTTGCAATGCACAAATGCAGACGTTATGGAAAGAAAATCCGATTAATTGTTTTCTAACTGCCTTTGTTAGCGGTTATGGTTTGGGGAACAAAGACGAGGAACCTGGCGTGCTGGTGATTCTGCCTACACACGCTTCCCGAGCTGCTCGCCATATAGTGCACGTCTATTCTCACAGAAATATTCTGTCAATCACAGAGCCTGTGGGCAGCTCTGAATCTACGGCCATTTTGTGAGCGCATCTACAGGGACAGACTTCGCATTATAGACACAGAAACAGGTATAGTATTATTTAACAGCGCAGGAGCATGTTTAGCTGTTTGCAGAAATACTACAGCCTCATATTGTAAGTTTAATTCCTTTAGTGTTGGTCTTGCTTTTTTCCTCTTTATAAACACATATTGCATTTTCCGAAGCAGATAAACGCATGCTAAAAAAATGTATCTGTTGCTATTGAAATTGAATTAATGGTTAATAAATCTCATTAGACAATAAAACCTATTCATGCATGTTTGCCGTTGAGCTGTCATGAATACATCTCATTGCATTTACAAATGACATGAACTGCCTCCTCTGCAAGAAAACCTAAAAGCGTTACACAACTGCACACAGCTTAGGTAAATCCTCACGGCTAGACCGGCATTTGGTTGTGTACGGCACCACACCCAAAACCACGCTGAGCATATGGAGCGCAAGTGAGTCCGAACGGCACATTGCAAACATGAACAAGCCGGTGTGTGAACCTAAATCATCTCTTTTTCACAGAGTAATATAAGTGACTTTTACCATGGCTGAAAATGAACCTTGACAGATGCCAATGAGTCATCTTCAATTAAGATAATGACAAACAGGCCTGAACGGGATATGGCGTATGGAAGTGTAATAATCCGCAATACTGTAAAAGTATTTCCTTAGGTATCGATGAACACACATTTTAAGATGAACGCACAATCGTATCACTCTTTATAGTGCCTTTTACCACAATAAGGGCTTTTATTTATCATAGCATCGTTCAGAGCAATATATAAATATAATAAATGTATCTCACAGCGGGTGGACGGTTATTGCTTCGTAAGGCCGTTAGTCATTCATCATTATCAAGTGGCCATCATCGTACATCAACTTTATTTAAAGGAACGCATCAAATGTGCGCCACACACATGTGTGAATGATGGAATAATGCATGCAATTCAATCTCCTTGGTGTAGTACATCATTTTATCAGTCCATAAAGTGAATGTGTAGTCTACGGTTAGCAATTGTGAAACATTTCATTTCTATGTTCATACATTCAGCATTACAGATTACATATCTGCATCGGATTGTGTGGCAATATGGTGCTACAGGGTAAATGGCCTTTCGTGTTGTAGTAAAGCTCAGAGCAGGAAAATGTCAGGTTGACGCCTCCTGTGTGGACGGACGCGAGTATACTGGGGTTTTCTCGGCTCGCTAATGAAGCACCCCACTGACAAACACATACAGACATACATTGCACACCTACATTATAGAGAATGAACAGAGAGAGAGAGAGAGATTTTCCTACGAATGTTTTAATATCCAGAATTCAGTAGTATAACTATATATGATACAAAAACAGATGAATTTGTATGCTCCTCAGCGTGTGCCTCTAACTGACACGCTGACCATGTTCATTTGGTGCCATCACAGTGTGACCACACCTGACCTCTGACTGCTGTCATCATCATCATACAGACATTGGCCTTCCAGATCTCGACATATTAAAGCCATTAAAGCAAAGAGGCTAAAACGTCTCTGTCATAGTGAAAAAAGTCTCACTTTTCTAAAGATCTAAAGATTACCTGCCCAATGTTCTACCATCTCATCCAGGATGAAAGGCGACTTAGTACGACTCCTGAGTATCTTATACTTACTCTTTTATCTGAACGTGAGGTGCCAGCGAACACGCATGTGCACACGTGTGCATGAACCAATTCTGTTTGTGCATTGATCAGGTTCCCAGTGAATGGCGCTCTTTGTCTCTTAGGGTTACGTTGTGATATGGAAAGCGTTTATTTAAAATGTATGGTATACAGATTCGATTTGCACTTCTTTTGTCTGGAATGCATACGAAATTCCTGTGGAGATCTTCGATGGGGGCATTATTTAAACCAAACGGACTGACAAGTAAGTTGCAATGGTTTACAGGTTAACACAATTATGTGACAAAGCATCATTGAAGAAAAAACATGCACTTTAGAAGTGTCTTCTGCACATGTGCAGTCACTTCAAAATGAACAGATCTGTGATCTTCAGGCCCTCAGGTTAGAGAACCAACACAAGGAGAAAACGCATGTGTGTGTGATCTTGTCGCCTGTACTTACCCATCAGATGTTCTCATGATCTTTGCAGACAGAAGAGTTGATTGTGTCCTGTTGTTTTCTTGAGCTTCCCAGCTCTGATCTCTCTCTCTCACACACACATCCACACACATACTTCTTTTCCCTCTCTCTTTCTCTCTTATTATCTGTCTATGTCTCTCCACCTTTCCTCTCTCTTCCAAACTCGGCTCTCACACTCACACGCTCCAGCAGAAGGAGACCGGTAGGCTCACCCTGGCACAGAGAGTGGAGAGACACATGGGAGGGGTGTTTTGTAATCTGCCAGGTCGTACCACCCACGGGAGAAAGCCGATGAGAGGGGGAACGGGAAGAAAGGAAGCTACGAACGCTCTCCGTCTATACCATCGCTGACACCCACCGTCTGTCTACCAGTGGTCTCTCCCACCTTCTGATTGGATATCCTTTCTCGTCTCCATTAAAATTCAAGCAAAAAAGAGAAGAAATAAAGGGGAATGCCTTCACACTGGAGTTGATTCAGCCATCGGTATTTGCTAAGACATAAGGGATTAGTCATTGAGAGATGCTATACCTTCACAGTATACTGTGTGGCATACATGATAGTTCACTCAATTGAAAGTGTGCAATATATTATGTAGTATTATGTAATATTGATAGTTATGTGCACCCCTAGATCCGTTCTGAAACAAATAAATGCTAATGCGGCAAAATTGAGGGAGCTGGCATAGTGGTCGATGTCATTGGTGACTTGGCGTCATTACTACATACAGTCATTATATCACAATGACTTATCATTGTGTCTTATCAACGTGTATAGCATAATCCAGAATGGGTTTGAGCCGCATTCATGCATCTGCGTTTACTGGGTGGGGTTTTCCACATCGTTCATACGAAGACTAGTGAATGTGTCTTCCTACTGCATGTGAAAGTGCTTTCACATTCATTTATGTGACCGAAACTCTAAGAAGTGTGTGTGGAGATGCGTAAATAGCTACATTTGCAGGCTCCATCACCCATCACTGTCTACGGCAGTCACCCAAAATCAATGGCAAAAAATATGAGTTCCTCACGCCATATCTCCATATCCACAGACGAAGGAGACGAAGTGGATAGGTCAAAGCCAAGTACTGAAAAAGGCTTAAATTTCAACATGTGTGCAATCAGGATTACAGTACTTGAAAGTGATCCTCGGGATTAAATAAAACCATGGGTGTTATGACATTTGTGAGCACCCTGAGCGGCATGCTGAAGATAATTTCATGTGAGTTGGATGGGCGTATTGTGTCACGTTTGATTGACATTAATCCCTGAGGTAAAACAGCCAAAGTCTATCAAGGCTCACATTGACAGGTGGTTTGATTGACAGGTGGGCGTGGGAGGGCGAGCGCGATACGTTTAATTGGGTAATGTCGCTTGACAACGTGCAATCTCCATCTAACAAAGGGCTACCGACCAACAATTTGTCAAGCGTTTAAGTATGTGTTGTTTGCATGGCCGTGTGAGCATCGTGTGCGTATGTACTGTGAAAGTGTGTTGGTGCTTAAGGTGGATAAGCAGTGCTGTATGTGTTCGTGTAGGTCAGCTTGTGAGACATTGTATATGCACATGTGCGAAAATAGATGGTGAGGATGGTTGCACTCCCTACCCCCCAACAAAGCAAATGCATTTACACGCTTCGCTGGCACCTGGCTTTACTGATATTAACAGTACGTGTGTGTGTGTGTGTTTACATCTTTGTGTGTTTACCGTCATTAACCTTGTGAATACCACGTAGACACCTTTTCTGTTTATGATTGTAAACGCAGGGCCGTTGTATGCATCCACGTACAAATGTATGCATAAACAGTGTATCTGTTGAATTCATTCAGACCAATGATACGATGATTCTGAAATAAGGTAAAGATGGTTGGCAGAGGGCACACCCTATAGGATGTCTGCTTCTGGTCTTTTCCATCGTGCCACAGAAGAGATGTGATTAGCCAGCACTACTGGAGTTTGATGCGAGGATGGAGGAGAATAAAAGGATGTGGGGGATGGTGGCAGGAAATTGGCCATATATTCGTTGCTTTGTGATGGCCCTATTGATTTCGAAGTATCATGAGATGGTAGTGAGGTTAGACAGCAAGATGTAAGAGAATTAACAGCAGAGAGAGACGGGGGGAGTCAAGGGACCGAATAAAGATGCTTCACGAGCCAGAAGAACCAATTTTTGGCTGAATGGTTCAATAAAGAACCTTTAACATCCCAAAAGGTTCTTTGTCGTGAAAAAAGGTTTTTTAGATTATGAAAAAGTATGAAAGAAATGGTTATTTTAAGAACATGTGACTGAACAGTTCTTTGACAAACCAAAGATGATTCTTCTATGGCAGTGGTTCCCAAACTTCCCATCCTTGCCCCCCCCACAAGTATATATACTACAATCTGAGGACCCCCAACCCTCTAATCGGTCTTTCAGTTTGATTTTGCTGTTACGTTGACGCAATTTTGAATTTGCAAGCACGTTGAGATGGAGCGAGTAAAATGTAATTATTTTACACAAGAGAATATTGTAACTTATCTTGGCATTGTTAACATATGATTTAAAAATAAAATATGTTTTAATAAAATTATTATGCATCCTTTTTTTAAAACTCAAAGCATATCGGATCCCACGTCCCCCCATTAACTCAGGCACTCCCCTGTTCTATGGCATCGCTTTGAGGGAAATTTTAAGCACCTTTATTTTTAATAATTTACATGGACTATACAGTCGAGTCTGGGTGTTGGAAATAAAGGTGCTTCGAGAGTGCCCCATTTTTGGCTGAATGGGTCCATAAAGAATCTTTAACATCTGAAGAACTTTTCTTTTTCACAAAAGATTATTTGTAGTAGAAGAAGGTTCTTTGTATTATAAAATATTGTGAATAATAATAGGAATATTATGAAGCGACGAAAACACTTTTGTGCGCAATGAAAACCAAACGTACACAAAAACGAAACATGCTCGTGCATGGCTTGGCTCGTAATCATAGAGTAACCATTTTTAGTGCTAAATAGCACCTATGAAGCACCTATGAAGAACCATATGGGGGTCATATAGCACCACTGTAGCACCACATATGGTTCTACATAGAATATATGGTTCTACAACGGTGCTTCACAGGTACTTCATCGGTGCTATATGGCACTTAAAATAGTTCCTCTATGATTAAGAGCCAAGAACCACTTTTAGTGCTATTTAGCACCATTTGTTTTTAGAGTGTACAATTTTATTCAACAAATTTTATTTCAAATTGGTGATTTAGAATGACAAAGGGGTAAGTGATTTATGATCAAATAAAAAATTGGGGGGTGAATTAACTCTTTAAAAAACCTAATATGTCGTCAGTTACGGCCAAGTACTGTTCCAAATCAAAGTTTGCATAAAGACCAGTTTACATATCTTCCCCAGATTTGTTCTTGATCCGCCGATTTTATCAAATATGCATCAGGAGGTGATGTGTGCGGACTTATGACAGTCAAGTTTTCCAGAATGCATTTTGAGTCAATGCAATGAAGCTTAAAACTTGCACAATATTGGAGATATTACTGTCTGTGTCATAAAATGTAGTTTTAAGGGCTCTTTAGTCGGGAATATAGATGAATAAGCTTTAATACACAGCACGTGTTGCCTTAAAAAAGAAAATATGAAATATGTGGTTAAGTTACATTTTTTGGCCAATTTTGCCTTTATTATTAACAGTGAATGAGGAGAGGACAGGAAAGTACAGGGAGAAGAGAGGGGTATGGGATCGGCAAATGACCACGAGCCAGTAATCGAACTCGGGTCGCGGAAAGTGCGAAAGCACCACATGTCAGAGCGCTACCCACTACACCATCGGCACCTCTCTCATATTTTCAAAACAGAAACATGCAGGGTTTTTGCATTTTATATATTTTGTTGAAAATACATTAAAATAAGAATAGCCAGGGCTGCACGTATTGGTTAGACTGAATGACGACCTCAAGTACTCTGCTGTTCCATTTGCAATATAACCGGACTCGCATCCTCCCGTCCTCTGGAGTTCGTTCTTCCGAGTCTGACCTTACAAGTCTAAACTACAAAGGACGCAAGTCAAAACTTGCCATATTTGGTATTGAGAAACGGCCAATGTTTGAAACATTTCCTTGATTAACACACTAACAAGCTCATGAATTGAATCAGGTGTTTTATATATGGAGACATCCAAAATGTTCTGAAAACCACTGTTCTAAGGCATCACTGGGAAGAAACTTGTAGCACACTGTAAAAAAAATCCGTAGAAATTGCAGCTGGGTTGCCGGTAATTTACCGTAGATTTAAATTTATGTTTTTTACTGGCAATATTTTGTTCAAAGTTAAATGAACATTAAACATTTACAAGTCTTTGTCTTTATAGAGTAAAACTAAAAAAATGGCATCAAGCAAAACATTCTGGGAAACAAAATCTGAAGCAAAAAACAGAAAAAGGTTGATGATGATATCTGGTTCCCAGAATGCTTTGCATGAGGCTGTTATTGTATAGTTTTACTCTTGCCAGTAAATAACATAAATGTAAATCTACGGTAAATTACCGGCAACCCAGCTGCAATAACATTGTAATTTCTACGGATTTTTTTTACAGTGCACCTTTTGTTTTTAGAGTTACCCAAATTTGTGTTTACTCTAGCTGTAATTTTGTAGAATGGTTTCAAAAATCCATAACACTGGTGGTTTAAATCCAAACCACCAAACTAAAACTTCATATAGTTGTGATTTCATGATCCAATATCACTATATGACCATTTTTTTAAATTGAGATTTACACACCATGAATAAATGAGTTTTCCATTGATGTATGGTTTGTTAGGATAGGACAATATTTGCCTGAGATACAACTATTTCAAGGAATCTTTCTAGAATCTGGGGGTGAAAAATCAAAATATTGAGAAAACCGCCTTTAAAGTTGTCCACGTGCAGTTATTAGCAACTGCCTTCACTCACAAAAACAAAGTTTTGATATATTTATGCTAGGAAATTTACAAAATACCTTAATGGAACATGATATTAACTCGATATCCTAATGATTTTTGGAATCGAATTAAAATCGATCATTTTGATCCATGCAATGAATTGTTGGCTTTTGCTATAAATATACCCGTGCTACTTAACACTGTGGTCCAGGATCACATACAGGAATTGTACATATGGTTCACACAATAAAACCTCATTGGAATAAGGAAGAACATTTAGGTTAACCTAAATAATTAAGGTATGTTTTAACTACAGAAGGACAAACTGTAAATCATTTTCCAAAACAAATCACATCGGGCCTTATGTTTTATAAAGAGAATGAAGAGCGGGAACTGTAAGAGCATGGACAGATGGAGAAGAAAGCGAGAGTATGTGACTGTATATGTTTCCTTCTGTGATGGCGGAGGAGGAAGCTCCATTGATTTGACTTCATCATGTGACATTCCCCTTCGGCAAACGTTACAGTCTAAATAGAGCGTATTTTGTGTGCGCTTGTGTGAAAGCCATCACAAGCTCCATAGACCAGCTCTTTTTCTAATAGAGTCCATCTGTCTACCACAAGCCCCCACCGAGCAACCAGAGATCCTGCAAATGTTTATACTCACACCTCTGAAGAGATGAAGACCCCCTGCGCTCATTCTCAAAGCCACGACATCAGGGTCACCATACCGTATCTGAGAAAACTTATAGCTCAACGGTGGACAATCTACTTCAACATCGTGGATGACCAGATTGTAGGCTATTCTAAATTTTGAACCAGTTTTTTGAAAAAGCAGCTATAACACTATTAAATTAGTTTTTAAGTTTGACTATGTTGACAGCATTAAACTTGAACAGATACACTCTATTTTTTTAAATTGAGATTTATACACCGTGAATAAATGAGTTTTCCATTGATGTATGGTTTGTTAGGATAGGACACTGTGCGATTTTAAATAGTCTTTCTCAGATACACTCTTTCAACCCACCATTGGGATTAAAAGGGACAAATCCAACCGGCTGAGTTGAGCTGGATTGTTTCAACCTAAAACACTGGCTCTACTCAGTGATTTCAGTTTAATGGCAATGAAAAGGTTATTAGTCAGTAACTGAAATGTCTTATTTTCACAAATGTCACCTTAGTCATTTCCTTGGTATTCAACTAATTTGAAAAAAACTTAAAAGTCTCCAGTCACTCTTCACTGTCCTTTCTGTGTAAAGGTAAAAGGCTCAAAAGTTTGGTCAATATCCAAATTATTCCACACACCTCCTTTAACATGGGTAAAAAACTAAAAAAACTTGCGTGACGTGTGAGCGCTATCATTCATTTAATCCCTCTTCTGTGCACTTAGAGGACTTTGCTAAGAATAATCGTTCTGATATTTAATGGATTCTTCGGGGCTGTTTACACTTGGTATTAAGATGTGTTTTCATTGATCGGATCACAAGTAGACGAGAGAGACACATTACGTTTACACCTGGTATTTAAATTCGACTCTTTTGTCCATTTTCGACCCCTTCTGTCCTGAATACTGTGAGGGGGGTGGTCTGTGTGACGGTGGGCGAGTCTCTCTGCTGTCATTCAAACGCGAGCGGGAGTAATTATGAGTTTATATGAACGCAAACTAATATTATGTCGGAGTTTACTGCACATGCTGCACAGTGTTTTGTACATGTGTATCTAAGAGCTTTCTCTGAATTTTCAGCGCAATTGATGAAATAGGATCGCGCAACTTTCACACGCTTTCAAAACGAAACTACGGAGAACACCCGCAGTAGTTTTATCAATGAAAGGCTAAAAATAGCGCTGTTCACCATCTGTTCATACCAGAAGTCAAAAAAAGACGTAAAACTTGTGTTTAATACCTCAGATTAGATAAATGGGCGGAGAGTGTGGCTGTTCGAACACATTCAACCACATATGCGTTCCGCAACTCCAAAGCGATCCGATCGAAAAGTGGTTTCGACTACCTCTGGATGTGGTTGAAAGTGGTCGAAAGTGGCCGAGCTCAAAACGTTTTGAACACCGTTTACACCTGGCATTAACGTCGTCCACTTGTGATCCGATCGACGAAAACGCATGTTAATGGTTTTTCTGAATGGCCTGAGGCCAGGGATAAGCGAATTTGAATTTATTGTTTTTGGTTAAATTATAACGCGTGCCGAGAGCATTTTGTATTTCTGAGCTTCTGGTAACAACGGCATCGTGGACTCACGCGTGTAGTCATTGCACAACGTACCTATGGCAACCAACGCTCGCTATGCTTAAAAATAACGCAAATTTTTTTAAAGTATACATTTAAACAACTAAACTGTACTAGAAAATAACTATGAGTTGAAAACATAGCAGCATTTAAATTAAACATGAAGAGTTTGGTTCCAAAACTAGGTTTTTTAATTTTGTCAAAACATGTTTATTATTATGTTATCATGTTTTATTGTGTTTTATTGTGCTACTTGGCTGTATTTTGTAGTTATAAATGCTGAAATGAAAACAAACAACTGCAGTTTAATTAAAAATTATTGGAATTGAAAATATTTTTAAATAAAAAATGTAAAAAACTGAGTTATCTTGTTTAGGAACCAAACTCTTCATATGTTCCTATTAAATAGACTAGGGACATTGGAGAAGCATAAATCAGTGAATCATCTCCTATTTGATCTGAATCATTTACTTGAACTACCCAAACAAAGTGATGAACTAAACTGAATCAGACTTTACGTGACAGATGACGTTACAGGAGAGCATCTTTGATTACTGCCTGGAAAGCTGTGGTGTAAAGCTACTCAATGTTAAAGGTCCCGTTCTTTCTGTGTTTTTGAAGCTTTGATTGTGTTTATAGTGTGCAATATAACATGTGTTCATGTTTCACGTGTAAAAAACACATTATTTTTCAGACAATTTATTTATCCGTATACCGCTGTTTTCACTGTCCTCAAAATGGGCTGATGTCTTCCTTGTTCAATGAAGTCCCTCCTTCAGAAATACGTATTGAGTTCTGATTGTGTAGTTTGTTTAGTGTGTTGTGATTCGATAGCAGCTTAGCTTTGCAGAGCCGTTTGAGCTTAGCTGGTGACTGACGTATTCCTGTGGGCGGAAAAACTCTTATATTGACGTCATTAAAGCAGGAAGTAGAGGACTGTAGTCCAAACCCGCCTTTTGCTATAAGCTTTAAAAGGGGAATTCTATTAAAGAAAATATATCCCCAGGCAGTGAACTTTGGGCTTTATCATTTTACAGGTATTATTTATGCTATTATGGCTACACACTAACTAGGATTTAAAAAATGGGATCAGTAAGAACGTGACCTTAAATAAAGTAGTTTGTCATGCGCTTTCCTAAACCATCCATTTTCCCTTTCATATAAATATGCCTAAGTAGGGTTAGGTTAAGGTAAGGGGATAATTTATTTATTTAATGATCAAACCAAATGCATTTTGGTCTTGTTTGAACTAGTTTGAAGCCATTAGGAAATGTTATTTACTTATGGAAGTTTTCCATTTCTTTAAAAGTAAAATAACATTTATCAAATCTATATTTTATGTACATATATTTACTGATGTGGCAAGTAGCCGTGTAATAAGCTGGATAACGTACAGTCAGGCGATTGTAATCGCAAAGAAATTCTGGGTGATACAAGATACAAGGGTCCTGATTGTCACACTCCCTGCCCATTCTCCTGCCTGTTTCCCCTGTTTTCACTAGTTATGTTAAAGGAATATTCCATGTTCTTAAAAGAAAAATCCAGATTATTTACTCACCACCATGTCATCCAAAATGTTGATGTCTTTCTTTGTTCAGTCGAGAAGAAATTATGTTTTTTGAAGAAAACATTGCAGGATTTTTCTCATTTTAATGGACTTTAATAGAGCCCAACATTTAATACTTAACTCAACACTTAACAGTTTTTTTCAACGGAGTTTCAAAGGACTCTAAACGATCCCAAACGAGGCATAAGGGTCTTATCTAGCGAAACGATTGTCATTTTTGACAAGAAAAATAAAAATTATGCTCTTTTAAACCACAACTTTTCGTCTAGGTCCGGTCCAGCGCAACCTAACGTAAATGCGTAGTGACGTAGGGAGGTCACGTGTTACATATATGAAACGCACATTTGCGGACCATTGTAAACAATAAACTGACACAAAGACATTAATTAGTATCAATTGACATACAACAACGTAGGAATGGTCCTCTTTCTCAACACTTGTAAACACTGGGGCGGAGTTTCGCATTCGTCCTCTGTGACCTCTTGACGTATTGCGTGGGGTCACGCTGGCGCATCAAGACCGGATCTAGACAAGAAGTTGTGGTTTAAAAGTGCATATTTTAATTTTTCTTGTCAAAAATGACAATTGTTTCACTAGATGAGACCCTTATGCCTCGTTTGGGATCGTTTATAGTCCTTTGAAACTCTGTTGAAAAAAACTGTTAAGTGTTGGGCTCTATTAAAGTCCATTAAAATGAGAAAAATCCTGCAATGTTTTCCTCAAAAAATTTAATTTCTTCTCGACTGAACAAAGAAAGACATCAACATTTTGGATGACATGGTGGTGAGTAAATTATCTGGATTTTTTTTAAGAAAATTGAATATTCCTTTAACTATTTGCCTACTATATAGTATGGATCTTAGCAGCCATGGGCTGCAAATAAGGAAGCTGACTTGTTGCCTTGCTGCCCAATGCTTTGGGAAACACTTTCAACGCCTTAACTAATTCCATATTTGAAAACTGCATTACTAATTTCTACTTAAAAGTACATTTAAAAGGTGTAAAAAGTAAAATTTGTGCTCCAGACACTTTCTTGGCCACTATTTTATTTTTTCGCACTCGACTAGGCTCGATCAATCACATTCCCTGCGCACATACATGCATAGAATTGTGGGACAAGATGATGAAGGTATACGGGGTGGTGATGTGATGGCACAGTGGATAAGACACTAGCCTTTGGTGTGAGAGACCTGGGTTCAAATCCACTGTGACACACCATTGTGTTCCTGAGCAAGACACTTAACCCCTAGTTGCTCCAGAGGCGTGTGACCTCTCACATATATAACAACTGTAAGTCGCTTTGAACAAAAGCGTCAGCTAAATGAATAAATGTAAATGTAAATCTCAGGAAGGTAAGACAGGAAGTAAACCAAACATTGGATTCAGACGTGCCTTGATGCCTCCGAAGGCAGGATTTTGGAGATTTCGGACGGAACCCTTATAAGCTCCCCATGATTGTCCTGTGAGTCAAATGTTTTTAAAAGAATAATTTCTTGTTTTTACCTTTCAATAGTTTAATAAAGCATTATTTCTACTAAAAAAAGCATTTTTGCAAAATAAAGGTTCTTTGGATGTTAAAGGAACCACACAGTCTGACAAAGAACCGTTATTATAACTTTGTGTATAACTTCGAAGTATATCCTTCACAACACTGTATTTATTACTGAATTAGCTATAGTAACCTAGATGGGTGGTAAGGATGTAGGAGCAATGAATCTGTTTAGAGGGTAGATCTGTTTGGAATCAGGTTCCAGATATACGGAGTGCTGGTAATTTATCCTCACATAATCAAATAACGGCCACTTATTCTCCTTATTTCCAACAAGATGCTGAAGACAGCACAAACGCAGGCTCATCACACAATGAGGGCTTGTTAAATGCACCTCACTGTCTGACATAGACATTAACTGATTTCCAGTACGGTTGTGTGCGTTGTGTGTTTGTGTTGAGAAGTAAAGAGCAGCCTGTCAGTTTCTCTGGCTCTTGAAATGCATGGCTGCCCACATGCCTGTTTGAGGATCCACCCCAGATGTCTCAAGCTCAGCTCAACCCTTCTGCATCTGAGGAGGATGAGAAGTGTGTGTGTGTGTGCGTGTGTGTGTGTGTGTGTGTGTGTGTGTGTGTGTGTGTGTAGGCAGCACACAGACAATTGTCAAAGCTCAGTTATTTAAAGACAAACTCCAGTGCAGTTCTGCAAGAAGACTGGAAAGCGGTATTAGATTAACAAATCTTTGAATTGGTTTGACGTACTATTTGCTTTGGATTTAAGAAAAACGTACTAATGCTATTTTCAATTCCACTCCATTGAATATCGACATTGTGTCTCTGCTAAAATTATTTGGGATAAATAAAAGTAGACACGCATCAGAGGATTATTATGAATGTTTATATAGCAGAGATTTTATAATTTGGTTGTGGAAGAATTTGAGAAATGTTGGCATTAAGTAAAAAATTTTTTTTACTGAAGATTGAAGTGTCTGAGCAAAGTTGTTTCAACCCATCGTAAGTAACGACAAACCAAGCCAATGGGTTTAAATGAACCTGTGCATGGTAGTTACAACTCATCTGGTCTCACGAATGTCCGTGTTATAGTCACAGAATATTTTTTCTAATGTATCCGTGTCATTGTCACGGATCTCCGCATTTTTCCGTGTCCGTACCACAGACTTTCTTTTACGTGTCAGTATTGGTTACTCCATTGTTTTTCCTATTTTCTTACCATTTTCCAGCCCACTCTCACAAAATTTTGTTATAAAGTCACGTAACTTTTTTATTCTTTTTTCTTGATATTATCACGAATTCCGCGTTTTTCGTGATCGTATAACGAATTCCTGTTTACTTGTGATTATCATATATTGGTTACTCAACTGTTTTGTCCTATTTCTTACCATTGTCGCTTTGGTTTAGGGTTAGATACATAAAATGACATCCTTACCCAAACCCAACTCTAACCCTAACGCCAGGCGACATATAAAAAATGAAATCAGAAAAAATATAAATATAAGTATAAACCAATACATAAAGTGACATTCTAATGCAAGCACCAAATCTAATACGTGATAATCACACAAAAACAGGAATTCGTTATAAGATTTTGAAAAAAAAAAACGGAAATTTGTGATAATATCAAGAAAAAAGAATCAAAAATTAAGTGACTATATCACAAAACTTTGTGAGACTGGGTAGCATTTCCACACGGGTTTGGCGTTAGAACGACTTTCTGTAACATAAAATGACATCCCAACCCTAACGTTAGGCGACAAATGTTTAAAAATCCAGAAAAAAATATATAAACCAATAGTTAAAGTGACATCCTAACCCAAACCCCAAATCTAACCCCAAACCCACACAAAAATTGCTTAAAAATAGGAAAAACAATTGAGTAACCAATACGTGTAACTGACAGGGAAAAGAAAGTCCACGGTACGGACACGGAAAAATGCTGAGATCCATGACAATGACACAGATAAATTAGCAAAATATTCTATGATTATACCACAGCACTTGAGATCATGTTGGTAATTTTTTAGGTTAATTTAAACCAATGGTTGAGTTTGAGTATGTTGTGTTATTTGCTCAGTTGTTTTATCCCTGAATAGTAAATACAATTAATCCTGATGCTTTAAATAGAATAAAAGGTTTACCTGCTGCAGGTACAGACGCTAAATTAGTAAATGCATCTGTGGGTTGTATTTGGGGGAAGAATAAACGGCTGTATGGGTTTAAGGATAGGTTGACCTTTATAAAATGACATTTACATTTAGGGATTTCAGGAAAAACGGCATATTGTGTTAAAAACATTTAAAAAATTGTTATTGGTGTATATTTTATTTCTATGCAAATACAAGCATATATCCACCATGATGACTAAATATAAATATATTAATTCAGTGTCCTTGGGGTGTTTCTTTTAACTGTGATTTCTTTAACAGAGTCTATTTTGCCTCTGGCATGGTGGTTTCATTGAAATTACATAATCGGCAGCATCCATTAGCATTTGCTTTGGATCTCCCGAATCATAATAGGGACGTGGACTCGCCTTCACATTTACACAGACTATTACTGATTTTCCATAGGGCATGCAAATTTGCTGTGGAGTATATTTTCACGTTCTGTTCTATTTGCATTTAATAGAACGAAAACTAGAACTTTATAACATCGGTTAAAAGCCCATACAGATGGGCTTGGTAAAAGTGTAAATGTCCAGCTTGGACTTGGTTGAAAGTGCAATCTCAATGACAGTTATCCTATTGACCCCTGCTGAACCAACGGGTGTATCTGTGAGCCGTGGAGGAAATTGCAATTCACTGGTGGCTTCAGCTTCCCCTTATCAGCTTCACAATGAGTCAGCACTTCTCTTGAGCATTTCCCTCATTTCCACAAACACAGTCACCTTCCCAGAATCCCATGCAGGTTCCCAAACTGATCCGAGCCAAGTGGTCCCTCAGGACAAGTCAGACGGCAACCGCCAATAGCAAACATACAAAAACGATACCAGTTACCCTGTGAGTAAACTACAGATCACCACAAGTGACTGCAGGACATCGTGTCATTAGTTTTAATTAACATATAGAGTATGTCTGTGTGTGTTGTGTGTGTGTGTGTACTCGCAATCTGAGCTCCTTCAATTTCATGGTCAACACTCCCCTGGAGCCGTGATCCATTTTATATATTCATGGAACACCTTGAAAATTTAACGTAGCAATGGCTACAATATTAATCTAAGAGTTATTTAGTAAACACAATTTATTCTCACAGCACTTAAGTCTGGCGAATAATTGAGCGTGATAAGTGTCTCTCTCCAATACCCAAACATTTGCTCAGTATTTTGTGGGCTCCACAAATGTTGATACAGCTAATTTGTCCACAACCTATTAAAAGACACATTCTCGTTTCAAACATAAAATAGTGTTGGTAAGAGCGTCTTTATTAGCGGGTGATATATCATGAGCACACAAGTCTCATAATCCCTCTATTACATAAGATCAATAAGGATTTCAGCAGGCTGTGTATAGAAGCACAGAAGATTGTAAAATGTTTTACTTTTATCTTCACAATTCTTTCACCGTTTTATATTGATAATATTGATAATTGACAATAGTAATGTAAGGTAATCTTAATTTAATAGATAAATTAATAGTACAATATATTTAAAATCATTACTACTCATTAATGATGTAATTACAACTTTATTACAATGTAATAACTATGTAACAACACATATATGTCACTTTTATTCATTACAGTACTCCGTAACAGATCACAATGTATCTGCTGGTTACTAAAATGCAAGATGTTAATATTTTGTGATATTTTTAAGAAATGTTCCGAAAATGTTTTGATAACTATAGGTGGTGAAAACATCATTTCATCAATCGTTTAATTTTTTTAATATAATTTTTTATCTCATTACATTATCCCCCGAAACAGACTTCAAGCAAAAGGCAACTCGCTGAATTTAATAAAAAACACACTTTAATCAGAAATGTTTGATATACTTTGTTCAAATAAATTCCTGTATGCAGACTGAGCATTTTGTCTTATGTGATTTTACTATTTAAAACATGAAAGAAAGAGAAGAACTGTCCTGAATGCTTTTACTCTCTCTCCTTTTCTCCCTCTGTGTGTGTATTTGTGAGGCTTGCACTGCAGTATTGGGTGTACAGCTGAGAGAGAGAAAAGGCTGATTCACTGGTGCTCTCCTCTGTGCCAAGCACATGGCAGCCTGGCAGAGCAACTTGGCATTCTCCACCCTATGCTCACAAGAGGGCA
This sequence comes from Paramisgurnus dabryanus, assembly GCF_030506205.2. Classification (NCBI taxonomy): domain Eukaryota; kingdom Metazoa; phylum Chordata; class Actinopteri; order Cypriniformes; family Cobitidae; genus Paramisgurnus; species Paramisgurnus dabryanus. The sequence continues at coordinate 25,664,157 of NC_133349.1, forward strand.
AAGCAATGACAGAGAAAAAGAGACTGTCACAGAAAGGGGGGTGAGGAAGTTACCAAAGGAGCTACAGACTGAAACGGTTATAGACAGAGTTCAACAAATATATTCACCTATTAGAGCTACGCGGGCAACAAGGTCCCGTGATAACAGATCAACACGGTCAATATAAGAACGTGGAAAGCACCTGTATTCACGTTTACGCACTTATTGCAGGAACTGAAAGTACTACTGTCCTCAGACATCCATCCATTTTCCAAACCCGCTTGTGTTTTGCAGGGTCATGGGGGATTTTACTGTCAGAAAACAATAGTCATAAAATGGTCCCAAGCAGTACATTTCAAAAAGATCCCAATGCTTTGTGTGTTCCAAAAAAATTTACACTGCATGACCGAAAGCTAGCATGCGTTTAACAGAGTGAGACTGCTTCAAGTTTCAACTACTGTTATATTCACAATGCAACAAAAAGGGATATAGTATAGCTATTATAGTTGATGAAAGCTTTGCAGTGATGTATGGTTTGTTAGGACTGGACACTATTTGGTCGAAATAAAACTATTTGAAAATCTGGAATTTGATGGCGCAAATAAAAACATTGAGAAAATTGCATTTAATGTTATCCAAATTAAGTCCTTAGCAACACATATTATTAATGATAATGACATTTTTTATATATTTACCTTAGGTAATTTACAAAATATCTCCATGGAACATGATCTTTACTTAATATTCTAATGAATTTTGGTATAAAATTGATATTTTTAATCCATACAATTTATTGTTGGCTTTTGGTACATATGAAGACTTTGGTTTCAAAACACAATGGGCTCTATCTTACACCCGGCGCAATGCAGCGCAATGTGTGACGCAAGTGTCTTTCGCTAGTTTCCACCCTAATTTTCACGTTTGGCCCCGCCTTGTTTAAATAGCAAATGCATTTGCGCCCCCTTTTGCGCCCATGGGCGTTCTGGTCTGAAAATGAGGTGTGTTCAGGCGCATTGTTGGCGCGTTGCTATTTTGAGGCAACTAAAATAGACTACGCCATTGACCAACAAAAACCTGGTCTAAAATACGCAATGTGTTTTATGTTATTTAAAGAGCGCATTAGTAAAATGCGCCTATACACGGCAGGACAACGCGGGTTTGCTTATCACAAGGTACATGAATGCGCAGCAGCACAAAAACACTTTTAAATATGAAAGATTAAAGGATTGAATGTAAAAGATTATTATTGAGTCTCTTGGACATAAATGAGGACTAATTATGAGACGTTAGAAGGCGCAAAGAGCTGCTTCACCTGCAGCCTGGTAAGTAAATAAATGCTTTGCTTTAAACAAATGCATCTGTTTTTAAATGTTTTTTTTAAAATGCTACCTCACGGATTTATTGTATTTGATGACTCTGTACCTGTGGATATGGTGAGATGAGAAACATTTTTAAGTAATGATTAAAAAAACTCTTTGCTAAAAAAAACCGCTGTCCAAAGTGCTGAAACGTGAGGAGAGCCGTTTGTAAATTCTTTATCTCCTGTTTGTTACAAATAAAGTATTTTTAGAGTACAAACCTTTTCTTACATACTTGTAAATTATGTTTTGATGATATTGGATAGCCATACATTTAAAGCAATTACAAGCCTGCTTTTTACAAATTCCATGACTAAAAGAAAACGGGTTTTAAAGGTTTTAATAAAAAAATAACAATTTCAATACAAGTGAAAAACAACACAATTATTTAACATTAATCTTAAACTGGGGATCTTCTTCCTCCGCTAAGTTTTTCAGTTTACAAAGTTCGTCATCTAAATAGGGATTAGACATAGCGCCAGCGCAACAGGCTTTTTTGACTCTCATTGGTTTACTGCATGTTACGCCCAAAATACTCCCATTACAATAAGACCAACCCTTTTCGACCATGCGCTCGGCACACAAACCATTTTTCCCGTCGTTAAATTAGCAAAAGTGGATTCGGACACGCCGATTTAGACGTTGCGCAGTGCGCTTTAAACAATGCGCTTAGATCGTTAAAATAGGGCCCAATAAATCCATTTGGACTAATTTGGGTAAAAACGTGTTTTCTATACCAAGAAAGTGACAAGATGAAAGCCCCTACACTCTAAAAAACAAACGGTGCTATATAGCACCAAAACAGTTGCTTTGGATCGTAACGATAGAAGAACCATTTTTAGTGCCATATAGCACCGGTGAAGAACCAGTGAAGCACCAGTGAAGCACCAGTGAAGCACCTGTGTAGAACCATATAGTGCTATGTAGAACCATATGTGGTGCTATATGGCCCCTATATGGTTCTACACTGGTGCTTCACTGGTGCTTCACTGGTGCTTCACTGGTTCTTCACCGGTGCTATATGGCACTAAAATGGTTCTTCTATCGTTACGATCCAAAGCAATTGTTTTGGTGCTATATAGCACCGTTTGTTTTTTTAGAGTGAATTACAAACGTTCAAATAGCATCTTTAGGTTATAAAAACATAACAAATGCAAATCCATAATTCGACTTTCAAAGATTTATTATGAAAACTGATATTTTTTTCCGTAAAATGCTATAAAATCTATTGAATCAATATATAAATGTGAATTTATCTTTGCCATGTTATATTCATTTAGTTGACTGGTGGTATACACTGATTAAAAAATTAACTTTAATGGCATTAATCAAAACACTTACTTTGTCATATTAAGAACACTGTCATTGCTGCTGTCATCCTTGAGACGTCGTCGCTGAACTTTTTTGACAGCGATCAACTGTAAAATGTTTTGGTCCTGCTCAATTTTTGTTGACTTCGTGTAAAATAATGGAAAGTTTTTGATAAGATCCCTTGGGGTCAATGTGTTAGCATGACAAAAGCTTGATGCTGTCATGTGAGATCAAGCAACAGCCGACATTTTTCCTTTTTCCGAGTGCCTCTCGTAAATTATTCGATTTTGGCTTACGTTTTCTTCCCGCCACAGAAAACCACCACAGTTTTATAAATGCCATCAAAAGTATTATTTGGTTTTTGTTTGTTTGTTGATCACGAAGTACAAGGTAGATGGGGAAAACTAGGATTCAGTGCACTGCAAAAAATACTTTGCTGCCTTAAATTTTTTTGTTAAATCAACTCAGATTTACATGTCATGTCAACAGAAATGAGTTGTCACAACTTATAAAATATAGTTGAGAAAAGTCAACTTAATTTTATAATAATCACCTGTAGTTATAACAACTCATCTCTAGTCAAGATAAATAATAGTAAGTTGAAATGACTTGTAAATCCAAGTTGATTCAAGAAAAAATTTTAAGGCAGCAAGTATTTTTTACAGTGTGTGTATTCAAACCTTACTGTTTACAATGGGTGGAATGATGCGCTGTGATTGGTTAAGTGGATTTATTGCATTCTGCAGAGAAGGAGGACTGACCTTTGTCACGGTTTGGAAAAAAGGAAGAAAAGAAGGCAGAATAACACAGCGGATATCGGATAATGATATAATACTGTTTTTGCCGGAAATTCTTTTTAAATGGCGTTTATCGCATTTTGGAACCAAACTCTTCAAATATACCCATGTGACTTATGACTTGTTTTGTGGTCTAGGGTCACATATAGACAGATCTGTGACTATACATTACAGCTTATTTTGGCCAAAACAGACTGCTCATAGGAATAGACTGTCTGACCAATTATAGTTTGTTTTTACATAGTGTTTAATGGCGGATTTATCTAAAATAGATCATAAGCCATCTTAGCTCACTGTTTCAGACTCTCTGTATGTACCCATTGCCATGAAAGCACATTGTTTTAGGTGGACTGATAAAATTGTTTATTTTCTCCAAAATATTGTGTCAATTCAGCCAATTAAATTAGAGTTTGCCAGATTGAGAAAGTGTTGTCCAGTTTGTGAGCAATATCAAACAGACGGTCAGCGAATAGACTGTAGGTGGTGCCTGAGCTGATTTAGCCAACTGGCCAGCTTACATTCTAAAAAATGCTGGGTTATTTTCAACACAACTTTTGGTCGAAACTGGAAGAACCCAGTCCGGCTAGGTGGCAATATAACCTACCTGTATGCTAGGTTGTTTTAACCCATTGTTGGGTTAAAATATATATATATTTTTTTGGTTAATTTAACCAAAAGTCTGGGCTTGCTTCTTTTTAACTCAATGCTGATTCAAACGTAGAGTGTAAATGTTATAGTATTAGGATTTTCAAAATCAATATGGGTTAAATATAATTCAATGTCTTTGTACAAAATTCAGCACTTAGGAAACACATACATTTATATTTGTGACATTATTTTTTTTATCTTGATCATTATATTAATAGCCAGTTGTGCTTTTAACTGTATAATCAAAGTGTGTGTGTGCTCAACATTAAAGTGTTGTTAACATCTACTGAACAAAGTCAGAGATACAGTGACAATTGCAATAGCAGATCTCTTTGTGCACTGCAAAGACAGGTCTGTCGTTCAGCCTCTGGTTTCCCTTTAGGTTTCATTTCAGACTATTTATAGCTGACAGTGAAATGCTATTTTGGGAATTAGGCCCATGTCATTGATTATGTTAAAAGATAGAGCTTCATAGAAGCAGCGTTTACAGCGATCATTGTTTTTAAGATGTGATGACATTGCTACAAAAATACAGAGAGATGCTAGGCAATTCATCTCATAAAGAGAAAAATACTCTATTTACAAGTTTGTAAGTGTGTACAATGTTATTTATATTATTAATGGCAAAGAATGCATGAAAAACAGTGTGCAAAAATAAAGACTGCATCGGCATCTGACAACTAATAACCAAGGTTTAAACATTCATGAGAAAACTGGGTTTAAAGAAGACACAGTGCAATAGGCTGGATTGATCCCTGTGTTGGTGGCATAAGCACATTGGTTGTGCCGTAAGTACACTGGATGAGGCAAGAAATGGGGGATGGAGAGGATGGAGAGAAAAAGAAAGATAGCAGGAGATGAGAACAGCCTCGTACAGTAGAGTCTAATTGCTATGAAACAGCCTTCAAGTCTCTTTCCTCCCACATGCACAGTTCAGATCAGCTCAACCGGGCCTGGTTGAACCGGGCTCTGCTTGTTAATACACTTTTAGGGGGCCGCCTTTGAGAGGACACATAGGCGACAGATTTAGACAGGCACATACAGAGGGATTCTGCTGTGGATGTATTGCACATATTTGCATTAACAAATGGAAATAAAGTTATTATGGGTGTGGCATTTATTCATACATTTGCTGTTTGAACTGTAACCATAACCAACTATAATGTATGTTAATGCAGTCACTTGCATTTAAACACCTACAGTCTAGCAGTCAAAAGTTTGGGTACATTTCACTGAGTCATAAGAATTTCATAGACTTATATTTGAAGGTAGTTAACATTTTTGTTTTATATATGGTTTACTTGGACTGTTGATAAGGGTCCAAGTGATAAGGGGAATTCCTTAACTGTTTATAACGCATCTCATATGGTACAATATAAAATCCAGGCACAGTGTGGACTTTGATGTCCATACTGACTCTCATTCCGGCGTAATAATCAAGGACTTTGCTGCCGTACCATGGCTACAGCAGGCTCAATAATATTACGCAGTGACCGAAAATAGTCCCCTTTGTTACTTTCAATAGCAGAGGACTATTTTCGGGCACTGTGTAATATCATTGCGCCTCCTGCAGCCATGGTACAGCAGCAAAGTCCTTGATTATTATGCTTGAATGAGAGTGCAGTTCCTAACCATATCTGCCTAGAAAATCTTAGTACACGATGTAACTACAGAAGAGTCAAGTTTTAAATAGGAAAAATATCGAAACTTTTGGTTATTTTTTTAGCGGAATGCTAATGGTCTAATTGGATTCAATGGATTATGCTAAGCTATGCTAAATGTGGTACCGCCAGACCCGGAGATTAGCTGAACGGATTCCAAAACAGTAAAAGCTGGACAATTCTATTTTCAAAAAAAGTGGAGTGGCCTTATAACCTCTAGCCCTTAAAGGGACACTCCACTTTTTTTGAAAATATGCTCATTTTCCAGCTCCCCTAGAGTTAAACAGTAGATTTTTACCATTTTGGAATCCATTCAGCTGATCTCCGGGTCTGGCACTAGCATAGCTTAGCATAATCCATTGAATCTGATTAGACCATTAGCATCGCGCTGAAAATAACCAAAGAGTTTCGATATTTTCCTATTAAAAACGTGACTCTTCTGTAGTTACATCGTGTACTAAGACTGACGGAAAATTAAAAGTTGTGATTTTCTAGGCAGATATGGCTAGGAACTATACTCTCAAACTGGTGTAATAATCAAGGACTTTGCTGATGTAACATGGCTGCAGCAGGCGTAGTGATATTACACCCTACCCAAAAAATGTAGTCCCCTGCTATTGAAAGTAACCAAGGGGTACACGATGTAACTACAGAAGAGTCAACTTTTAAATAGGAAAAATAGCGAAACTCTTTGGTTATTTTTCAGCGCGATGCTAATGGTCTAATCAGATTCAATGGATTGTGCTAAGCTATGCTAAAAATGCTAGCACCAGACCCGGAGATCAGCTGAATGGATTCCAAAATGGTAAGAATCAAAAGTTTAACTCTAGGGGAGCTGGAAAATTAGCATATTTTCAAAAAAGTGGAATGTCCCTTTAAAGATACACAATTGCTCTAAATTGTTGTTTGTATTTATATAAACATTCAAAATTTGAAGTAATGACAGATTTCCTGTCAGGTTCGTGAATGAGTGAACGAGCCATAAAGACTGCATGTTAAATTTGTTTCGTATATTGGGAAGTAATCAAGGTTGGGGTCTAAAAACATCAATGAAATGTTAAGCTTATATTAAAATATTATTAAAATTGTGAGGTTTTCAAACCAATAAGTACATTAAGCCCTCGTCTAGCTATCCCAATTGTCCAAATAATAATTAAACAACTAAAACGATCTTCATTTGTATATTTTCGGAGAGGTGTACCATCCTAAATCTTCAAAGTATGCATGTCCATTGAAAGAAAAGCATTAAAAATATCTGATATGTAACATTATATAGATCCTTGGATTACAGCAGGAATGTCTCACTGAAAGGAAAAGTTTGAACATATTTTTTCTATAGATATTGATTTTGCCTTGGCTCGTGCCAATCTATACCAGTGATTTTAAGGTATGGTTGCAGTGATTTTCTTTTGGAACCTTCAAATTTAATTTAAGTTGACTTTGCTGCCTGTATCGACTTTAAACAGGTGTATCTCGTAATGTTTTGTCATAGTCCAACAAAGCATACATAAATTAAAGTTTTTTATTTTTTAGGAAGTTTTCTTAAGAAATAATAATGAAAATAACCTAATTTGTAAAAATGTGCTCATGGTAACAACATTTCATATATTGTGGTTAAATCCTAAGTGTTTCATGTCAGGCATTATTTTAACAATAACATAATATTCAAAGTTTGCCAAAGCTTTGATGAAATCCTCTGTAGTGACATTGTGGCGATGTTGGACAAAAGTCGCCACAACAACATTTCTGTTAAGAGACTGACCGTGGTTTGGTCAAGCACTCTGGAATGCAAGACTGACAGGCACCATTGTAATGTGGCTATAATCACATTTACTCTAATGCTATAATGCATTGTCTCTTACTGACAGCATGGAGTGGGGACAGTCTCTATGCACAATCATATTTGTAAATCACTGCTGTACAACAACTTTTCTCCCAGTGCACCAGCAGCTAAATGCCTGGGTCAAGTCACGTGAGGGGAGGGGGCCTAGCCTTGAAAAATGTCTGCGTCTAGATCCACAGTCCATAATGCAAATTATTGGAGCTTAATTAACTTTAAGTGTTCTCCAAAGAAGCTTCCAGAACTCGGAGAGAATCCTGTACAGTTGCCATAAAGAGAAACCCATTTCATTTGCAAACGCTTCTGCTGAGCAAGCGAAGAACGACGAGTGAAAGAGGTTGGGGAGGTGCAGGAAGAGAGAAAGATAGCAGAAGAATAAGAAACCTCTTGCCGTGCCTGTGCGGTTTTCCGACTCTTCTTCATAATCCCGACTAAATCCAGCTGCTGGTATTGTACTCATCATTTGGTTTTCACGGTCTCTCTGCCCGCAACCCCCCAAAACTCACTCACTCACCCGACCGACAAACCTTCAATCAAACTCACTTCTCATATGTGGCCCCAGTTATGTTGCTATTTCAAAACCAAATACACCCAATAGCCTTAGTTTCTCCCGCAGGAGGGGGGAGCTCATTGTAAAACAAACTGTCTGTCTGTCACAGACCCTGTGTAGGTGTAAACACACTCACACTGTCTCATCTGCATACATGAATATTTAAATACGGAAATTAGCTCGCGAACGTTACCTCCGAATACGTAAAGATCAGATCCTCTTAGAAAGGGAAAGATCAAATAAGGCTTCTCTCGGAAAGGTGGTGGGATTAAATAGACAAATCTGAAAGCTCAGTTGAGGACATTTCCTTGTGTTCAGTAATTACAGTAAGAGGAGAAGTGACACTGCTGTCATTTACTATGATTATTAGACAGCAAGCATTGCTGTGTGTCTGAAAAGAAGTTGACATTAAAGGAAACTGTAATAGAGAGATCAATTTATGATCCTTATAAACGTGAGCTGTAAGAAAGATTTAACGGTAATATCTCACAATGAAATACCGTATTTACTGACTTTCACTGTGAAATCAATGCAGGTTATGTTATGACAACACAATCTCATGGTAATACGTACGTATTTTATGAGGTTCATAGGAAATCGTACAGAACCATTTGTACATTTATGTATGATTTGCTTTCGCCCCAGTGATGTGAGGTTTAAGGGTGGGGTTTCATTTAAGCTTTTTCTTCATAATCCAACGTTTTTGTAGCCCACACTCTAAAAAATGCCCGGTTAATTATAACCTAGCGTTGGGTCAAAAAGGGATGAACCCAGCCCGATGCGTTGTATTTTTACCCAAAATGCTGGGTTGTTTTAACCCATTGATGAGTCATATATTTTTCAATATTTTATAAATAATAAATAAAAAATTTAAATTAACCCAGCATTTTTTAGAGTGTTTTTAGAGACCTTCTGACTTTAAACAGCAAAAAAGTGCATCCATCCATCGAGACTGGATCTCACGGCAAGTCGTGTTAAAGTCACGAAACATTTTATTAATTTATTTGTGTCCATGGCACAAATTTCTGCTTTTTTTCTTGCCTTGAGCACGAATGTCTATTTTGTGTTATTCAGCATGAATTTATGAAAATATTTTTTTGTGTCCGTGGCACAACTTTTTCTTTTTCATGTCATTTAATGTATTGTTTTCTCTCTTTTTTTCCTTCCTATTTTTAAATCATTGTCGCTTGGGGTTAGATTTGGGGTTAGGGTTTGGATGTACTTTTATGTATTGGTTTCTACATGTTTTCTGGCCTGGAGTTGGGGTTTGGGCTAGAATGTCTAAAAATGTAACAGAAAGTGATTCTTACCTCAACCCAAGCGACAATGGTAAAAAAATAGGAAAAAACTATAAAAAAAAAGAATACATAAAATGACACAAAAAAGAAAGTCGTGCCACCGACATGAAATCTATTTATAGAAATTCGTGCAACTGACACGAAAAAAAAAAAACATTTGTATTTATTTTAAATCTTTTTTATTAGAATTTAACAAGACTGTACAAAGTTAAACATTCAATGAAAAATAAGAGATCACAAATTCCATTATAAACCCCTTTTAAAACCCTCCCATCCCGAATTATACAAGGAATATGAAGGAAACCAAAAATAAATAAGTAAAAAAAGGTAATAAAATTAATAATATTAAACAAATAGCTAGACATAAATAACTATATGGAAATAAACATTCCTCTCTCTAGTCTCTGTATTTCCTCTTACCAATAAAAGTCAGTTATTGTTTATTAGCACTTGTATCCAGAGAACAGAGTAAACCTTTTATGTGGTCTAATACAGGTTCCAAAGTCTTATGAAAAGTTTTGAGAGATCCTGAAAGCAAAAATGAAAAAAAAAACATTTGTGCTCAAGGCATGAAAAAAGCTGAATTTCGTGCCATGGACACGAATAAATTAATCAATTTCTTAGTGACTATATCATGACTTGCCGTCTCGATGGAAAGATGCACTTTTTTGCTGTTTAAAGTCAGAAGTTGTTCCCTAATCCCTGTTTTCTACCATTATAAAGCTTGAAACAGCAAGGACATTTACTAAAATAACTACAAATGTGTTTGTTTAAAAGATGATGGAAATATTGATATCAGATTGCTTTAAAGCAGTGTTTCTCAAACTTTTTCAGCCCAAGGACCACTTTATCTTCCAATTTTTTTCTGAGGACCACCTAACAGAATCCCACTCTAACACTCCCCGAAAAAACAACAAAGTAGGAAGGATACGCTAAGTTTAAGTTTAATATGCAACTGTTTCAAGTCAAAAACAATTTTTTAAAAACAAATGCAATGCTATGTTCAAACATTTTTATATGAATTTTATTTCATTTGAAAAAGTAAATGTGAAATGAGTTGCAGCTTAATATGAACAACAAACTGCACATGTGAAAAAAAATGCAATTAAACATACTATAACAGCCTAGGTCCCACTTAATGTCATTCCAAAGAGCCATTAGTTTAAAACTGAGGTGGTGGGTATATGAAGTCTATGGTTGTAACTACTGTATGGTAACAATAAAATACTGAAAAAAATCCCCTTAATGTCCAAAATCACTAAAATTACAGGGATTTTACACATGAAACAAAAACTAGTACATTACAAAACTTATAGATCTGTGGATTTTAGTTGTTTTCAGTTGACGCTTGATCTTTTATTTTGACCCTCTTTGGTTTAGCCAACCGATCCATTTTTACGTTATTAAAACAGAAAGGCAAGAACTGATATCACAGTTTCGCAAGTGCATTAAAAATCTACTTAAATAAGTGACGATTGTACAAACACTTGCCTAGTTTAGGTCATCTTTTGGCGGACCACTGGGGGGGTTTGGACCACACTTTGAGATTTACTGCTTTAAAGTGAGTAAATCATGGGGTAGTTTTGATATTTGTCTGGAGTATCCCTTTAACAATTCCGATTTTTAAAAGCAATATGTGGGACAATAGTTTAAGAATAGTATGGTATAGTATAGAAAACATGAAGTATAGAAAGTATGTAGTATAGTATAAACGTAAAGTATAGTATAGAAAGCAGTATAATAAACTTAAAATAATACACTTTTTAACTAATTCTCCTAGCTTATTGTATTGCTTAACTAACAAATGAAGCTTTATGACTGATTGATATTATAATATAGTCTATATATTAGAGTGTTATACGAACTATATTAATAAAAGTAAATTAATAATAGTATTAATAATTAACTTCTGCATATATATATATATATATATATATATATATATATATATATATATATATATATATATATATATATATATATATATTTTTTTTTTTATGAAAAGCATCACAAGCACAGTACAAGTGTGAGAATATTATAAAATGAAACGAAGGGGAAAAAACAAGAATTAAACACGCATAAAAGATACTCGTATACAAATAAACATAAGCATAGTAACATATGCATATACATATAAACAACTAAATAAATCAGAGAAAGAGAGAAAAAAAAACAGAAAAAAACAAAACAAAGGGTTTTATCCAGAGTTTGTCTCCTTGAAATAATCTAAAAAAGGGCTCCAAGACTTAAAGAAAAGATTGGGTTTCATTCTAACTCCAAATTTTATCTTTTATATATATATATATATATAAAAGATAAAATTTGGAGTTAGAATGAAACCCAATCTTTTCTTTAAGTCTTGGAGCCCTAAACATTATAAAGTAACTACAACATCTAAACTCAACAAAAATGCTGTTGGGTGAAATTTCCCAAAAGACGTTTATAATGTTAAATAACCCAGCATAGATTAAATTACAACATGCTGGGTTTTGTCCCTTTTTGACCCAGCATTTTTTCGAGTGTAGTAGCTTTTTTTGTGGATGCACGTTTTAACAATGCAGCCATCCACAAAGCTCCTTGTAAAAAATGTTGCAATATAATGAAATTTTATTTTACTGTATTTCTCCATTTGTTGAAGCAGTTCAAGCTTTTGCCATTCTTGTCATTATGCCAATATAAATACTGCCCGTAACATGCATCAATATGTGACAGTGACAGTATACGTGTGTGTGCATGGCAGGCAGAGGCATTTGGATGCGTGTGAAGACGGCACTCGTGAGCTGGCTCAATCATAAAGCCATTAACGCAGCCTTATGCTCACTCCCCGTCTCCTCACTCTCGGATTTTTCTAGAAATCAGATTTCCACTGATGTCATTAGCGTGTAATAGACAGTGTGCCTTTTAGCCCCAGCATGCCCTGCAGGGCCGTATAAATGGACATTTTACCACCTCTATAATCTACTGAGGGCTGGGAATGGGTGAGCCTGGAGCACATTACTGTACGGTACAGCAGGTATTTATCCTGTTATGTAAGCTCTGGTTAATGCAAAAGACAGTATTGATACAGAAAACTGATGATAATCCTCATAAAGATTTATTCAAATCCCACACATTGTACTTGTATTCAGAGTTTTTGATTTTGTAACCATGAAATGAGACTCCTGTCACCATTTACTCAATCACACTAAAAATAAAATTACTAAAATAACGGCCTCGAACTACTGATCCTCTCGTTCAACTGGGATAATATGATTGGTTTTATGTTTGTGATGTAAAAAAAAGGCGAGACTGTCTTGGGACAGTTTCAAAGATTTTTGAAGAAAATACTTGGCAATTGAATGATAAATAAGCATATGGTTTGTTGTAAAGCACAAAAACACTACATAGACATTTAAACAACAAGAAAAACTAGATTTTTACCACAGGGGGACTTTAAGGGGCCGATCACACCAAACGCATTCATGGGCAATGAGCATTATTCGTGCTGTTTATGCACCTAACACTGCGTTTTTGCCGGCTGCTGCACCAGGTGTTTTTAAAGTGCTTAGAGCGGATATTTTAGAGTGGAAAAGCGCCCAACATCATACATATCATTCCATAGTCCAATCGAATGAGGGGAGAGGCGGGCCTTCCGTTTTTGTAACGGAAGTTTACAATGACTTGGAATAACTGGAGTCACTAGCCCTTTTCCCACAGATATTACGGAAAATACACAGAAAATTTGTCCGGGACCGTTTGATTTTTGGTTTATTGACACTGCCAATGATTTTCCGTAATCTGTATGTACATTCACACAAATACCGTAAAGATCCCGTAAAGACACGTGACATGTTTAAAGTCCTGCACTTGGTAGTCTTTTTCTCCGCAGCGTCTGACGTTTGCTTATTATGCGTTATTACTCTGTCCAGAAACCACTCGCATACATGCAGAATGTTACTAGGTCCTCTTTCCGGGAGTGATCCCAGAAAATTTACAGGATGTGTTTGCGTTCACACAACAGCCTGTCTTCCAATTTTACGAGTATTTTCTGGGACCAAATTGCTGTGTGAATGAGGTTGCTTACTGTCACCTGCGTGTTTGTGAACCTCTCACCCTCAAACAAGGTCAGAGCAAGCGTCCTCGTTTTAAAGTTTCTGCTAATATGAAAGTTAACATTACAAGAGCACTCACGCTTCAATATTTGATTGACAGGAAAGCTGCATAGGTGCTGCTCTGTTTTTAAGTGACCGAAAAATAATTTCTGTAATAATTCATACGACCACATTCTTAAGTTTTGGTATGATTTGCCTTGACCCCTGTGACGTTGGGGTTAGGTGAGGGGTTAGGGGTTCGGTTTCATTGTTATTTTCTCATGAGAATCGTACGATTTTGCATGATTAACTTTGTATGAATTAGCCAACTTCTAAAATATGTAAAATTTCTCATGAGATCAGGCTGGCAAGCCTTGCATTTCCAAGCGTTTGTGCACATGTCCGGCCTGACTTTGTTTTGTTGGACACAAATGAAGATTCCAGCCTGATCTTACGGCAATTCATACATATTTTACTAATTTGTATGAATTTGTACGAAGTTGATTGTGTAAAAAACCTACGATTATCATAAAAACACTACCCAGTCTCACAGGGTTTTGTGATATAGTCAAGTAATTTTTAGATTCTTTTTTTGTGATATTATCACAAATTTCCGCGTTATTTCGTGATTATATAACGAATTCCTGTTTTCGTGTGATTATCATGTATTGGTTACTCAACTTCTTTTTACTATTTTTAATCCATTGTGCTTCGGTTTAGGGTTAGATTTGGTGCTTGCATTAGAATGTCACTTTATACATTGGTTTATACTATTTTTTCAGATTTTTTTTTTTTATATGTCACCTGGCGTTAGGGTTAGAGTTGGATTTGGGTAGGGATGTCATTTTATGTAAAGCTAACCCTAAACCGAAGCGACAATGGTAAGAAATAGGACAAAACAGTTGAGTAACCAATTCGAGATAATATCACGAAAAAATAATCCAAAAATTACGTGACTATATAACGAAATTTCGTGAGACTGGGCTGAAAAAACAGTAACGAAACCCCACCCCTAACCTTAACGTCACAGGGGTAAAGGTACATTTGGTAGAAATTACAAATTGGCCACATCGTAAAATACGTACCAATTGCCGCGATATGGCATTGAAGAATCTCATTCACATTGCATGGACAAGTGTGATTAATACATTGTTTAAAATTTATATCGCTTTGTGTTTCCCTAACCAGGTTTACATTGACACGAGGGTGAGTAAATAAAGACAGAAATAGTTTTTCAAGAGATAAAACAATATAACCTTGGCTACAGTAAATAAAAAACTAAGCTAGAAGAAAATTAAACACATAAATACTTGAGAAAGGAAATGAAAATAAAGTAGTAAATTCAATCCATTATCGTCTCCGAAACATTGTGCAATTCTGAAATATTCCCACAATCAATGTTTTGAGGGCTGAATACATTGAATTAAATTGCTTCCTATTAGTACCAAATTTGTGACCCACGATGTAACGTATTCTCACAGTTTTGTTTGAGAAAATCGCACGTTCACAATACCAGCACTAATGTATCAGTCACCATCTTCTGTTCCCACTCATGTCATCTTTATCTTCTCAAAGATCCAGCGAGGGTTCAGTGTAGGGAAATTTCGCTAAGTGTTAAACTGCCACCGCTGACCTTATTAGCGATGGTCACCAGCTCCCATTCAGTCTAGCTGCGTTTGCCGGCTAATGATTTACAATGGTTTCTCAACACAAACGACAATTACTGCGGTGGAATTATGGAGCTATTGATTGTGGAGACGTCTGGCTTTTTACTGGAAGTAGCAGAGACGAGAGCACAGGCAAAAGAAAACTCCTCCATCATTAGCCACACTCATCTCGCCCTCCCACTCTTCTCCAAACATTTTTATATTCGCTCTGTTCCTTGCTTTTATTCTGTTAGTCCTCTGATAAGACGCCCCTGGCTTTATTTAGCTCTCTGAAAGCCTCCGGTTGTTCATTTGAGACATTTTGTCTGTAGTGTATGAGGATGTTCTGTGTGTGAGGTATTGACAGAAGGTTAAGAATTACTGCGAGGTTTCACAGTTTTAGCATCTATCAGGGATGTCTGAATGAACTCAGCAATTTAAATGTCTGACCTAATGGGGTTTTACTTGTGCCTATTTTAACCCAGACCAGAATGCACTCATATATTTTGGATACTGAACACAAAGACAATGATGTGTTGTGGCAAAATTTATATTGTCAGCATTTCAGCAATACTCTTACTGTACATGAAGTTATTTTTTTGAGATTTATTTAGATGTAAAGAACATTCTGTGAAAAATATAACCTTGATATCTTTAATATTGACCGAGATATTGACTCAATCAATGTGAAATCAAACATTGATGCTCCTAATCCATCCAATGTGATCTCATGAGAAAATGTGTATTTTTGCGTAAAGTGTGGTACGTTTTCATACACATTGAAACGTATAATAGTAATGTGTTGAAAAGACTAATACGTTAACGTTAATTATTTACGCATTAAAAGCTTTACAGACGTACAAATTTGTATGTATTCCTATTCATAAATAATACAATTGCGGGCATTGGTGTTTCTTACTCATATTAATGTTTCAGTCATATTTTCTGACTTTTTTATTTAAAACAGTTTACTTATTTACCTAATGAAATGTTCATGAATACACTTTAAAACTTTAAGATGAATAACATTTCAGAAATTATTTAACAATTTTTTTATATTTAGTTTGTTTGCCATGACACACAAAGGGCATTTTGTCTTTGCAATAATAATACAACATACATTCACAAAAGATGTTAATTTTATTCATTAGTACGGTGTACATTTTAGGACATCCTCAGACCTCAGCGTAGTACTTAGAAAGTAGGGTTGCGAGGGGCAAAAACAAACGCGGGGTTAGTTGTACAAGGTTGAGCGTTTTGTTTTTCTGGTATTTTTTCACCCTGCCAAAAGACGGTCTCCCGCAAATTATTGGAAATGTATAATGTTTTTCCAGAGAGTTATTGATGAACGAGTGTTTTGGGGGCATTTAAGTAAATTTTTTCATCATATGTTTTTTTTTGGTTTCTAAGTTGGGTGTGTAAGATACCAAATTCAATATTATGTCATATTAATCAGTGTCTTGTTGACTAAAACACAGCATCATTTTGAAATATGTCTGCAGCTCTTAGCAACTTTTTTGGTGGGCTTGAGAATATTTTGACCCAGCGGGGTTCATTGTAACGCTGTAACCCCTCAGCACTTACGATATGAAAAACGCTAATGTTAGTGTAATTCTTGCCGTTGTTTTAAATAGGCTACACACGAATGATTGCTGGCTGCCAACAAAATAAAGGTGACTGTCTTATCAAAAATCATGTGTGAAATTTATTTTTGTTCATATCTTTAATATTGACTGAATACGGTCAAATCAAAGATTGAAAACATAATGAAATGAATGGATAAAATCAGTCTTTGATGCTCAATATCTCAGAATTTGATTTTGAAACTGTAGTATGGTTATTACAGACTGAGTCACATATAAAAAAATGTTTTGTCATAATGTGTTGCTTTTTCTCACATATTTAGACATTTGTCTCCATTTATAATTGAACTATTGTTAGAAACGGGCTGGATGAATGAATACAGTGTGGATACCTGTCTATTATAGACAGATATATAAACAATATTCACTTCAAGTATATAGACAAAATAGAATTGAAATATTTTGCCTGCACACTTAATTTTTATCAAGTGTCACAACTAACCCCCTGCCTGTTACAATTAACCCCACCTATGGGGTAAGTTGTAACGTTTGCACTTCTGTCACGTTTGGTGTAATTGTCCAAGAATGTTAAGTACTAGAAACAAACTTCAAATGTTCATTTGTAGCAGAGATTTGTTTGTTGCTTGTGTAAAAATATAATTAATCAAACTCAAATATTTTTTTAATGATTGAACCAAAACCAAAAAGCGTTAGGTTGTGCCCCGCTCTCCCCTACTAAAGAGTAAAACTGCATCGTGCCTCAGACTTAAAAGCATCAGTTCTCCGAAAAACATAGTCAGGACTAAACTCACACATCAGAAATCAGGCAAAACGGCCTCGGACTAAACGGCATCAGGTCTTGCACAAGGCATCGGACAAAACGGCCTCAGACAGAAAAGGATTTGATGATCTTACACGTGGCCCCGCCCCTTCACATGATGTCACTATCACAATCTTCCCGGATATCAAAAATGACTTATAAAGGCACTTTTGTTTCTTTAACCGTGTATTTGTTGTAGCCTCTACATAAAATGTTGTTGTTCCTTTTCTCACTTGTATAACAATGATTTAAACACGATTTTACACATGATCACACCTATTTGCGTGATGTCAATAAAGATATTGATATCTTTTTTACAGTCTTTATTAATCCCTACAGTTCCTTAACGTGTCGCATGACGATTCATTTATAACGCTGAATTAAATGCATAAATACATTTGCTGTAATCCACATATTTAAAATTCATACGATTGCGAGGAACAGATCCAAATTCAGCCCTTTATCCTGTGATCTTTATCGGAGTTCTCATCAGCGACAGTAAACTTCAAATCTAGGGTTCGTTATGAATTTGACATCAAATATTGCGCCTCAAGAAGCTTTAAGACACATTTTATGGCATTGATATCAAAAGCTTGCGTGCTACGGCACAGATTTGCTACATTTCCGTCTTTCAGTCAATGTAGCCTATGTTTAAAATTTGAAATGCGCACCTTGACAGAGAGAAACTGGATTAACGTTGATTAATAACTTTAAGGGCTCTATTTTAACGATCTGAAACGCAAGTGCGAAGCGCAACGCGCAAGTGAGTTTGTGGGCGGATCTTGGGCGCTGTTGCTATTTTCCCGGCGTGAGAAATAACTCTTGCGCCGGGCGCAAATCAATAAGAGGTTGGTCTGAAGTAGGTTCATTATTCATAGGTGTGGTTTGGGCGTAACGTCAAATAAACCAATCAGAACGCTATCCAACATTCCCTTTAAACGCAAGGGCGCAAGTTCCATGGCGGGTTGCTATTATTATGACGGATTTACCAGGCGCACGCCAGGAGCGGTTCACAGCCGAGGAGACCGACGTTCTTGTACGGGGGAATCCCACGCTTGCCAGCATAAATCGGGCACGCCGTGTAACGGGAGGTGGATCTGCCTCAGGACTTGACGCCAGCAGAGGACATCGCTGCGTCCACCCTCACCGCTGAAAGGGTTTGGGGGCTTTGAAATCGGACCCAAGAAACGCAAGCAAGGTCCAACCCCAAAGTACTCTTACAAATCAAGTTCATATACATTAAGGTTTCTTATGAAAACATTTTAACTATTATTTACATAAAATAAACGTAATACAGCCACACAACAAAGTTATGAAAATATTTTAATCGTTATTTGCATGAGAATAAATAAAAAATATCACCACAATGCTCACCACTATGATTCCCCTTATCTCGTGTATTAATATTTTTAAACAATTTATGATTTGCAAAAATAACTGTTGCATCTGTGTAGATTAGATAAGCAAAGTGTATGCGCGTTGTGCACGCTATACATTCACGCTATACATTATGGTCAAGCATGCGCCCTTAAAATAGCATAATGAACCACGCGCAACGCGCCACTGACTTTACACTAGTTTTTTTTGGTTAGTAGCGCAATTGTTTTTTGAAACTGCAAAATAGCATAAGAGATGGTTTGCGCCGCAACACGCCTCCTTTTTGCGCTGAACCGCCCAGGGAGCGCAAGTTCATTCCCTAGTTTGCTGACGTGCATCTGTGGAGGGAAAAACCCCGCTGTGCGCCGGTGCAAAATACGAATGATACATGCGTCACTGACAAAGTCAATTGCGCTGGGTGCAAGATAGGGCCCTAAGAGTTAAGACTTCTCTGTACATCATATACTTCATAGAGGACAGCGGTTGCAGCACATCAGTATTTTAACTACTTTTGGTATTGCTTTTGAAATTTCGCAATAAGTTATTGTGATTACACTTGTCTGTCTGTTATGCTTTTTATTTCTAACAGTAAGTTACATGATTTTAATAAACTGTTTGGGGTAGATGTTTAGGGGAAGGACTGTATTAGTGGCTTATAAATGCTATATTGTTACTAAAAATTTCCTACACATTTCTGTCCATTACGTCGCATAATACACATAGCGTACATTATGTTTTTTACATTTTTGCATATAAAGGGTTAGGTTTTAGGGTAAGGTAAGGGTGGTAAAATTATCAATAAAATGGTTAAGGGGACATGATACAGCAATCTTTATGGTATGAAAGATTTGTAGCTGTATAAATGTAATAATGCTATGATTAAAATGTTACGTCTACATTGTATGCTTCAGCATTTGTAAAAAGTTACATATGTATTAACAGTGAGACCAGTCTGCCTAATCCCATCCTTAGATTATAAGACTTTAACCTGGATTTCCCAGTTATGCATTTTTGCAAGCTGGGATGTTTCAACCCACTAAAGGCTTTTTTCCAGAAGCAACCGCATAGCAACGCCCTGACAACCACCCACCACATCCCAAAACAATGGTGCCATGTTTTGCACATGCAGGCCAGCACCACTTTTTACATCAGAATTGCCCAAATACCTCTTAACAAAATAAAAGTGGTAGGGTCTCTATTTCATTATGTGGCACCCACACACTATTGTAAAACGCAAAGCAGCCGGGGATGAATGAGCCGGAGTAATTATCTCATCAGTCACGACTCGGGTAAATCTTCTCAGTTTCTGTCTCCACGTTTCCCCTCTCAAATCTTTCACCCTCAAGCCTGCTCCCGTCTCTAAAACCCTTTACTTAGTCCTATATATCTCTTCCTGTCTAATCTCCTGTCTATTTCACTATAATGTTCTTCTCTACCTCTCTGCATTACTCCATTATCATCCTCATGCAGCCTCTCCCATGAAACTTCGACGGATGCATTTCAGTAATGCAGTAATGCACCGATTTACCTCGGCAGCGCCGTGGGTGTGGCGGCTGGTCTCAAGTCTGTCTACAGGACCCGCGTTAGCTGAGACCTCATTACCCCTCCTTCCCCCTTCCAGAAAATGCACTCTCACCAGCTGTAATTGCATTGGGGAGATAAGAGGCTCGGTTTGGGACAGGATGCCGCGTGCGTTTGCAAGCGCTGGGGCTGCTTCGGCCCAGCCTCTTAGCTCTAAATCAATGAGCCCATCCAGACCTAATGCGGACCTGGACAACTCCTCCGGAAGCATTAGTCCCATTATTGCTGGCTTGGCAGGAATGACCCATGCATATACAGACTCGCATACACAAACAGTTGCATATACTCTCCAACTTGTATTTATAGTAGCGAGGGGATGTTCGGAGGCAAAAAGTTGACAGGGACACACGTGCCTACCGTTGCAGGACGTCCGTACACATACATGAACGTAAAAAATCCCACCTGTCAGTAGGGTGAAGCGGGCCCATGGGGTCAGCACAAGGAAGAGGAAATGTTTTGTCTCTCTTTGGTAGCTGTTTTACAGTAGCTTGAACTCAGAACAGCTGCCAGAGTTTGTCTTACTGAACAGCACAGGCAGAGCCAAGACCTTTTCATTTGAATGAAAAAAAAACTCAAGCTGCGGCTGCTTTATTCGCAGGGGTAGATGAACATGCACGTGGGCAGTGACATGAATGCCAAATTGATCCAGATGCAGACATCACATTAGCATTGATTTGCAATAAACAGTAAGCTATGAGAGATCGTGTTGCAGTGTTTTTTTAATAAATAATTAACCCCCCAATATCACTTACTGCTAATATGCTAACAACAATCAGGTAAAACACGCCAATGTTTTACAAACAATCAGAATCGTTCATTTTAGAAATATACCATCAAGCAATTTTGTGTTTAAAAGACACCTAATAATAGTCCAAACACTGACGTCTAGGCTAAAACAAGGCAAAATCTGGGCTGTCAGTGAAAATTTATAAGCATCTTACCATAGCCCCAAAAATTAATTAAATTAAACAAAAAAGTAAACAACCAAACATCTTCAATTTACTGTTGACTTTTGCAAGTTATTTTGGCAAAAACGATATATCTAACCAAATTCAAATTGTGCATTATAGGCGGCTTTACAGTATGGCTCGCTAAGCATAAGCAACTTAACGCATTGATATTAAACTTGCGACCACATTGCACATTTTTAAGTTGTTTTTTAAATTAAAATTAGAGTCTTATCATAAACCTAAAGACACATCCGACTGTGCAGCTTCATCTCACAGGAATTCCTAGGTATTTTATGAAAAGGTCAATATGTATTGTACATTGTGAATCATACAAAATCAAATGATGATTTAAAAAAAGCAATTATGAAGCCCCAACATTATTTGAGCAAAAGCAGATCGTAGAAAATCCTACAATTGCACGATTTTCATTTGAATTGGCTAACTCAATTGTGAATTGCACCACTACATCGGCCTATTTTCAGTATCGGCCCATTGGGGCCGCAAGATATATTGAAAGCATTGAAACATATAGCAAAAATTCATTGGTATGCAATAAAAAAAATGACTTTAATTTTTCAAAAAGTTATGTAGTAAAAATTTTAGGGTTGCAGAAAGCATTAAGACTGACAAGACAAAGAGTGTGAAGTTTTTATTTTAAAAGAATGAAAAAAAATTCAGTTTTAAACATATTAAAATATATTTTAATATATTTAAAATTAATTGTACACACCTTTAAAGGGATAGTTCTCATGTTGTTACAAACCCTCCTAAATGTCTTTAGGTAGAAGAAGATATTTTGAGAAATGTTTGTAACCAAACTGTTCGTGGACCCCATTCACTTTCATAGTAGGAAATAAGAATGGAAGTAAATGGGGTCCATCAACGGTTTGGTTACAAACATTTCTTAATGATTTATCAGAACAAAGAAATGTAGGCAGGTTTGTAACAACATGAGAGTGAGGAAATGATGACAGAATTTTAATTTTTGTGTGAACTATCCCTTTAAAGTATTATTGTATTGCATATTGTATACAGTATTGTGTCATGTAGCAAGTTTTTCTTTAATGTTGTGCTGCCCTAAAATTGGTTTAAAAGTTATCTGACTAATAGGAGGCAATGTGTATTTTATAATGGAAGTTATTCGGAAGTGAAAAAGTTGCAATGTGGTGTTCCTCAAGGAAGCTGTTTAGGACCATTATTATTTTCTATCTTTACCAATGATCATCCTTTTGTTTTAAAGCATGCAAAGGCAGTTATGTATGCAGATGATACAACATTATATCTACCAGCTACGTCAATTGATAAATTAGCTGTAGATTTAGATGAGGAATTACAATTAGTGGTAAAGTGGGTAAGGAATAATAAGATGGTTTTAAATTTGACAAAACTAAAAGTATTGTGTTGGGATCTAATTCTAAACTTAAACATAAACCGAAATTACATTTGTCTGTTAAGAGTGTGCCTATAGACCAGGTAGAGGAAGTTAGACTTCTTGGAGTTATTCTAGTGGTATGGTCAAGTTCGTCAAGGAAAGTTACAGTTAGTACAGAATAGAGCTGCACGATTCATTTTGAACTAAGAGAAGAGTTAATATCATGAGAATGCACAAATATTTAGTTTGGTTAATAGTGAAGGATAGGGCAATTTTTTCTCTGCTATGTTTTATAAGAAACATTTCAGTATCGAGAGATCCAAATGTATTGTACTCTAAACTCTTGTACAGTAATGTTAGTCATAATTTTAACACCAGGCATGCATTAAAGGGATATTTTCTGCTAAAAAAAATGATTCATTGGATTACCTCAATAAAATTGTGGGCAGAATTTCCATCCAATATGAATGTGTACCCCTAACTCATAAAAAACTGCTTTACACAATAAAAATATATTGAGTTGGTCCAACTCAATTTAAAGTAAATGGCAATACTCAATTAGTTGCCTCAACTCAATTTAGTGTAGTCTGAAGAACTAAATTCTGTTATTTTATATAAACGTTTTTATGTCATACTAATTAGCATAAGCACATGTTAGCATGCTAAAAATAATAACATATGATACTTTGGATGAGCATGTGAGAAGAGACTGATCTCCAAACAGGCATTAACACAGTCAGTGCTCATTGAGAGAAATATGTCACATCCACAACCTAACTCTTCTGCCCGATGGTAACCAAATAATTTGAAAAAATATAACACAAACACTTCTAAATCAATAAGATAACTGGACATTAAACACTATTAAGTCTTTCTCTTTACCTAAAAATGCATAAAATAACACATAATTAAAAAAATTACTCTCCAAAAGCAGTTGCATGCAAAGCATGCTGGGAAACTCTTTTTCCAGAACCCAAACTCAAACTAATTGTGTTAACGCAATTAAAAAGAAATCAATAAATTATAGTATATATTTATTTTGTGTTATACTAATTAAATATATATACTTATTGCTCTTAATGAGGTATTTTACATTTATTGAACACAATTTTAATGTGTAATTTCTAATAAGGCCTTAAATCATTTTTTTGAGTGAAAACGAATGCCAAGCAACCGACTGTAATGTATAGAGGAATGAAAATATGGAATGAATTGCCATCGGATATTACATGTTTTTTAACAAGTAAAATGAGGTTTAAAAAAGCTTTAAAGAATTATTTAATGGCACAGTACTCAATAAATTGCTGATTGTGATGTTTTGAATGAATTAAGGGTTTGTATATTTAATTGTATTGTTTTTTTATTTAGTTTTTGTTATTTATTTAGTCATGTATTGATGTAATGTAGTGTAACTTTGTTTTTTACTTGTTGGACCCCAGGAAGAATAGCCTATTGGTAATGGCTAATGGGGATCCAAATAAATAAATAAATAAAAATCGCTATCAATTGTTTAAAAACAGTAGATATAATTTTGCAAACAAACATGACAGAGAAATGCACCCAAACTCATGCTGTGATTCTTTTTAATTGGGTGACAGTGCAGACTGAATTACAGTTTGTAAAATTCGCACTACTAATATTTCATGACATAATAATTTGAAACAAAGAGTGAAAATCAAAACTGTCTGTATAATTTCATTCTAAGTAATCAAATATTGGTACACAGAATTTTGCATCCCTAGTTGCAAGGCTTGTTGTCGTGAAACATTTCTTCTCGAAGCCAATGGACGATTTAACTGCAATGTGCCTATGAGATCAAAACGCACTGCTTACAGTACATTATCTTTAGACGTAAAAATGCACGTTAGTATGTGTTAATATATTCCTAAATTGTTCAGATCAGTCATTGTCACACTGAGTGATGTTTCAGTGCAGCGGGGATGCAGTCGGTGAGTATTGGGCTGTCAGGCATTATCAGGTTCTGGTCACCATGGCGACAGTTGTGCTGTTGTCTCACCTGAGCGGTTTCAGGCAGTCAGCAGTCGAGCAGCATTTCACAAGTATCATGCGTGACTGGTGTACTGTATACTGCCCAACCGTAGGCTTATGATCTAAAACAACAGCAGCTGGAATAACACACACACTCATCAGATGTCATGTTTTATAGATCTCGCTCTTTCTTTGCATGCCGCGCAGACTTTCATACACCACGGATGTAATTTTAGCCCATTTTCAGTCAGTCCAGGGGCTGACAGCGAGCATGAGGGAACGAGAGAGAAAAGAGAGAAAAAAAGACAGATTGATTCCTCTGCTCTCTGTTACTCCAGCTGTGGCCCGCTGTGTGTCATGAGCTGTGCAGGATGCTGTGGCACATTGACGGGGAGAAACATTGCACCCGGGGGTCTCATCTCTGTTTCTTTCCAAACCGCTTTATTCTCCTTCTCTCTCTAATATACCCTCCAGTGGCGTTCTCCTATCCTGACGCATACTATACTTTCATTTTTTGTATCTGTGATATAGTGCGCTCACTCGCTGCGTGAAACAGTGTGGTTCTGTTGATTTCACCTTTACGATTTCCTTTTCCTGAATTAGTTCTCGCTTAGGGACAAGCGGTTATTTATTCTTAAAGGATTGCAATGGCCTGTGTTTTTTCTTGTCGAGGCTTTGTTTAAATTTAAATGGATAAAACAAATTGCTCTTTGATTTGTCAATTTGAACATTTCAAAATGCAAACGTTAAAATGCCAATGAACTTCCTACCAAGAAAAGGAATAACTTGTCATACAAATACAACTTGCAGAACAGAAACAAAAATGCAGTAACACTCTACAATAAGGTTGTATTTGTTAACACTAGTAAATGCATTAGTCACAGGTTTTTAAACTGGGGTCTGGAGACCCCCGTGGTTACTGTGTTGCGAATGCAGTATTTTTTTAATTACATAAACAGTCATACAGTAAACAAAAACACTGTATGTATATATACTTTATATATATATATAAAGACAAGTACCTAGCATGGACTGCAGCATCAGTACATTATGTGGGTTACAGTGTTACTGTTTTCCTTTTTTAATTTAATGTTTTGTTGTTTAAATGCAGCCTGAAATTCTGAAATGGTGATTTGATTCATTTCTGAACAAAATAACACATTCAAAACTGTATTTTTAGATTACATTAGGCTATACATCTGTGGCTGCTGTGTTTAAAGAGGTGATTTGAAAATATTAGAATAATTATTCATTGCCTGTAATTTGCTTTTCTTGTGAAAAGATACAGTAACAGACAGGGATGCTAACATGGCATCTTAACATTTCCTAGTTTATTCATCACAATTTAAACTCTTTGAATTAATTCTAGCTGCACACAACAGAACAAAGAGGTTTCTCATATTTATCAAATATTACAGTTGTTATCAATACATTTCTGGTGTTTTAAAATCCCTCCTGTGACTCCACGTTCTGTCATTTTCTGTCTGTGATGTTTAATAATTGGCTCCTCAAGGACCACATGAAGCAACCACTGAGGCATTAACTAATGAGAGTCTAAATAAATGAATAAACAAGCCCAAACCCTCTCATAAAGCCGTTTCATTCCTCCAGTGGTCTTATTTTCCTAAAAATGTCTTTTAGTTCTTAAAATGGGCAGTTTTCTGCTGTGTTTGGAGTAAAGTAGAAGCTAAATTGTGACATTAAACATGGTGTGTGACCACTGATATACAGCAGATGAAATCAGACAACAACAGCTGTAAAATTTGGCAAAATGTACATCATACATCTGTGTGTGTGTGTGTGTACATTAAGAGTGAACTATCAATGACATGTTAGGTAACGTTAGATGCCAACATTACCAGTGTCATTGACATCAGGGGCCCTATCTTAACGATCTGAAACGCAAGTACGAAGCGCGAAGCGCAAGTGAGTTTGTGGGCGGATCTTGGGCGCTGTTGCTATTTTCCCGGCGGGAGAAATAACTCTTGCGCCGGGCGCAAATCAATAAGGGGTTGGTCTGAAGTAGGTTCATTATTCATAGGTGTGCTTTGGGCGTAACGTCAAATAAACCAATCAGAACGCTAGCCAACATTCCCTTTAAACGCAAGGGCGCAAGTTCCATGGCGGGTTGCTATTATTATGACGGATTTACCAGGCGCACGCCAGGAGCGGTTCACAGCCGAGGAGACCGACGTCCTTGTAAGAGCAGTCAAAGACAGAGAAGTTGTTTTGTATGGGGATAGGAGAAACCCACCCAAATCAGCGTTGGTTAAACAGGCGTGAAAGGAAATAGCCACAGTCTCATCAGCGGGCATCCCCATCGTTGCGCCAAGCGCTACAATGATATCAGGAGATGGGGGAATCCCAAGCTTGCCAACATAAATCGGGCACGCCGTGTAACGGGAGGTGGATCTGCCTCTACACAGGACCTGACGCCAGCAGAGGACATCGCTGCGTCCACCCTCACCACTGAAAGGGTTTGGGGGCTTTGAAATCGGACCCAAGAAACGCAAGCAAGGTCCAACCCCAAAGAACACTTACAAATCAAGTTCATATACATTAAGGTTTCTTATGAAAACATTTTAATTATTATTTACATAAAACAAACGTAATACAGCCACACAACAAACTTATCAAAATATTTTAATCGTTATTTGCATGAGAATTTTTTAACGCAGCCACACAATAAATAAAATGCTCCACAATGCTCACCACAATGATTTCCCTTATCTCATGTGTTAATATTTTTTAGTGTAACAATTTATGATTTGCAAAAATAACTGTTGCATCTGTGTAGATTAGATAAGCAAAGTGTATGCGCGTTGTGCACGCTTTACATTATGGTCAAGCATGCACCCTTAAAATAGCATAATGAACAACGCGCAACACGCCACTGACTTTAAACTTTTTTTTTCTGGTCAGTGGCGCAATTGTTTTTTGAAACGGCAAAATAGCATCAGGGATGATTTGCGCCGGAACACGCCTCCTTTTTTGCGCTGTACCGCCCAGGGAGCGCAAGTTCATTCCCTAGTTTGCCGACATGCGTATGTGGAGGGAAAAACCCGCTGTGCGCCGGTGCAAAATACGAATGATGATACATGCTTCACTGACAAAGTCAAATGCGCTGGCTTCAAGATAGGGCCCCAGGTGTAAACAAAAAAATAATTAACGCAATATTACACAAACCTAGACTGTAATTCCTGTATGCTAACATTTAGTGTAGTAAAATATTGTACTTCAAACTAAATAAAAATATTTTAAACTTTTAGAAGAAAACTTACTTTGTAGTCTAAAGCCCTTTGGGCAGTAATTGTTTCTCTTAAAGGGATAGTTCACTTTAAAATGAAAATTCTGTCATCATTTACTCATCCTCATGTTGTTGTAAACCTGTATGAATTTCTTTTTTCTGATGAACACAAAAGAAGATATTTTGAGAAATGATGGTAAACACACAGCAGTAAGTGATCATAGACTTCCATAGTAGGAAAAAAATATTTTGGAAGTATTGTAATAAATGACTAAGAAAATATTTTGATAAATGATGGTAAGCGCACCGTTGACGGTACCCATTAAATTCCATCATATTTTTTTATTCCTACTATGGAAGTCTATAGTCACTTACTGCTGTGTGTTTACCATCATTTCTCAAAATATCTTATTTTGTATTCATCAGAAAAAAGAAATTCATACAGATTTAGAACAACATGAGGATGAGTAAATGATGAAAGAATTTTCATTTTAAAGTGAACTATCCCTTAAGGATGTCTGTTAAAATATATTTGCATTCCTCCTCCACGATAAAATTGATGCATTCGGATGAAAATACATTTGCGGTGGATGTTTAGAAACACCTGGAAATGCATTGCACATGTCATAAATTACATGATCATTCACATGACCCGCATACTTGGTTATATGTATATGGAATAGCCTACTGTTGTGTAATTGAATACATTTTAAAATTGTATTTAGCATTTTTTTTAACATTTTAAACTTTTTTGTGATTTTCATTTCTTTATTTACATCAATTTACACTCGCTGTAGAAAAGTGATGAAAAATTGTGCCCATACATCTCATAATTTCAGTTATGAAGATGTACATTTTTGAAATGTTTGCAAAGAAAGACACATCTCTGATGCAGAATAAACGTGAAACACGTGACCATACGGTGCTTTTTAGTGGTCTGAAAGGAGATGCAGCATAACTTTTACATTGATCCCCTTTAATAAATGATGAAAATACCTTACGTCCCCACGAGAAACAATTATCGTCCGAATAGGTCTTTACAGTGTAAACTCAACTTAATGGTTGCTATGCCACTGATATGAGGTTGCTAAGGTGCTGTGAATGTTTTATCACATAGCTTGGTGTTGTGGGTGGATGCAATGGCATTACTATGAGGTTGCTAAGGTGTTCTGGGTGCACAAAAGCTGTGTCTAAATTTGCGCACTTGTTCACTCATTCCCTAATCCCGATGGTCCACTATATTGGGAAGAAGTGAATGAAATGAGAGACTTCAGACACTGATGTAAATTTGAGTATCTAAATATAAGTAAAGTATAAATATTTTACGTAAATACATAAAAATGTCTCAGAGAGTATTGTTGCGGAGATTAGCCATAAACATACATTGTAAAATATTTGCAGCATTTTTGTCAAATCAACACATATTTTTATGTTACTTTAACTTAAAAAATAAGTGTAACAATTTCAACTTGATTTATAAGTTATGTCAACTTTTTTAAGCCAAAACTTAAAATAGTAGGTTGAATTGACTTGCAAGTTGTTTTAACTGCATTTTTTTTTACAGTGTAGCGTTTATCCTGTGTGGGTGTATGGATTGTGTGAAATGGTAAAGTTCATTTTATTTTTTTCACTCTTTTCCGTTTTTTTCACTTCTGTTCATTGTATTTGTTGATAAAAAATAGGTAAAAAACCACTGCTTGTTAGGTTTATTTACAATTATGTTCATTTATTGTATTTTAGCACATTTATTTAACATGTTTATTTATACAAAGTTAAAACATAACTGTTAACAAGAACAAACACAAGTATCTAATTTTTTTATACGTTTGTAAATAAATAAATGTGTTTCTACAGTTTGTGTAGCTGATTCCAGTCATCTCGCATTGCATCAAGGGAAATAATGAGTTAGCGACTGTACATACCCTGTGTCCAAAATCGCAGCTCATCGACTTTAAAAACAGTAGGTTATATATAGTATAAATATGGATAAATTCGGATGCACTACATCCGCCATGTTGATAAATCACGTGACATACGTCGTCATAAGAAAATGTGAGCCATTAACTCATGATGTTAAACCAACCCAATCTCTTGGCAAGTCACAAAATATTTGATTAATTTATTTGTGTTATTGACACGATTTTCCGTTTTTTTTTTTTCGTGCCATGAGCACGAATGTCTTTTTTGTGTCACTCATCACAAATTTCTATAAATTGTTTTTCGTGTCCATGACACGACTTTCTTTATCGTGTCATTTTATATTTTGTTTTCTCATTGTTTTTTCCTATTTTTTTACCATGTCGCTTGGGGTTGGGGTTAAAATCACTTTCTGTTACATTTCAGACACCCTAACCCAAATCCCAACTCTACCCCAAGCAAAAATAGTTTTAAAAGCGGAAGAAAAACATGTAGAAACAATACATAAAATTACATCCTAACCCAAACCCCAAATCTAACCCCAAGTGACAAAGAGAAAACAATAAGAAAACAAAAAATAAATGACATCATAAAAAAGTCGTGCCACAGACACGAAAAACTATTTATAGAAATTCGTCCTGAGTGAATCATATCCATGTGCTCATGGCACGAAAAGCGGAAAATCGCTTCAATAAAATTTAATATTTTGTGACTATAACATGACTTGCCGTTAGATAGGGTAGTGTTAAACAAGCGCAATTTAACAACAAGGAGAGACTGTTTTCCTTGTTTTTGCATTTGAATAGAGCTGTGCACCGCTTTCCGACATTTGGAAGATGACAGCACCTCTTCATCTTTTTTGCGTGACTTGATTTTTTTATAGAAAAGTGTATATCGAAAACAAACTTTAAAATCTTGCCGGACATAGTACTAGATAGTAATCCTATACTGATTATCGCCTATAGTATGGAGGGGATTTTGGATGCAGCAATAGCATGTACAAAATCCAGAGGTGGACACTACTTAAGTATTTTACTTTCTACATAAAAGTAAATGTCTTTCTTTGAAAAACATACATTCCAAAGCACATTATCATAATTTTTTTATTTAAATTTCAAGTTTTTGGTTTATATTTAATATTTAAGTACATTAAACATCTAGTATTTTTTTTTACTTTAACTTAAGTAAAAAGTACTTTTGTACTTTTACTCAAGAAAAATAAAAGTACACAATTTTTATGTAATTAGGTATTAAATCAATTTTAATATGCAATACACAGTATGAACATTTTTTTAGAAAAGTAATTTTTTCCCAGGACAAACACTCTGATAAAGCACAGATGTTTGGAAAATGTAACTAAAATACTTAAGTTATGTCCACCTCTGACCAAATCTGAGTGCATTGTAGGTAAAAGTCAGTGAACGAATGTAGGAAATTCAATATTCAGAAAACAATCTAAAATGGCCGACACCCTATTTAGTGCACTATATAGGAGATTGGGGGGGATGAATATACACACAGCTATACTGTACTGTAGCTATGGTGGATGCTACAGTGGAGTTTAAAGGAACACGCCCACATTTTGGGAATTTAGCTTATTTACCGTATCCCCCAGAGTTAGATAAGTCCATCCATACCTTTCTCATCTCTGTGGGTGCTGTAACTCTGTCTGATGCAGCCCATGCTAGCTTAGCTTAACAAAAAGACTGGAAGTGAATGGCTTAGCTTAGCACAAAGACAGAAAGTGAATGGCTCCAGCTAGCATACTGCTCCCAATAATTGAAAAATAACACAAACATTTTCCTATTTATATGTTGTGATTTGTTTAGTCACACCGTGTACAAATAACAAGATCATATGAGA
The DNA here is from genome assembly GCF_030506205.2 of Paramisgurnus dabryanus. NCBI lineage: Eukaryota > Metazoa > Chordata > Actinopteri > Cypriniformes > Cobitidae > Paramisgurnus > Paramisgurnus dabryanus. The sequence continues at coordinate 25,696,014 of NC_133349.1, forward strand.
CACAGCTATCTTTAAACACTATACTGGAAACTATATTCTCAGAAGGTGAAGCGCTGCTGCTTGGGCGGAGTGATTTGCTTGCAGCACCCGAGAAGCACCCTGGTGAGGAGCAGAGAGTTCGGTCAGAGTTGTGCAAATCACTCCGCTCAAGTATCAATGCTTCGCCTTCTGAGAATATAGTTTGTAGTACTTAAAAGATGGCTGTGTCTCATATGACCTTGTTATTTGTACACTGTGTGCCTATACAAATCACAACACATAAATAGGAAAATGTTTGCATTATTTTGTCAATTATTGGGAGCTGTATGCTAGCTGGAGCCATTCACTTCCAGTCTTTGTGCTAAGCTAAGCTAGCAGGGGCTGCGTCAGACAGAGTTACAGCACGCACGGAGATGAGAAAGGGATGTATGGACTTATCTAATTCTGGGGAATACTGTGAATAAGCTAAATTCCCAAAATGTGGGCGTGTTCCTTTAATCAAACATCAAAGTCTAATCACTTGAAATCGCTTCTCTCATATAACACTACTTGAATTGATAAGGCATCATTCATGTCCATAGCACAAAACAGAGCAGGACAAATTACAGGTTAAATTCATATTGATTAATAAATAAAATAGGGTCAATAGTAAAAACATACAAAACCCTCTCTTACAGTACCTACACTATGCAGTTCACAGTATACTGACATAATATGAAACTTTTATACTTTTCAGTACATCACAAATATACAATTGCAATCAGTCATACTGCATAAGCACAATGAATACCATTGAGTGCATATGTAATAGTTCTTCCTATAGCTCAGCTGGTACAGAGCATTGCGTAAGGCTGTGGGTTTGACCCAAGGGAATACGCATACTAAAAATGGTATAGCTTGCAATGCACTGCATGCCGCTTTGGATTTAAGCATCAGTCAAATGCATAAATGTAAATGTAATACAGTTGCAGCTGTGTGTAAGATGGGCATGTCTTTTCCCACCCTATGCATGGAGAGTGAGAGAAAGACGAATGAGAGATGGTGAGAAAGTGGCGTGAGAGATGGGGGAATTTAATAAATTACATCCAATATAGGCGCCGGGCCGGTCTCCTAGCAACCCAGCAGAACCCTGTCTGCCGAGGGCTGTGTGAAGACCTCCTCCGGCCATATGCTGAGACGACCCACAAAGCACTGCGTCTCCTCTCACCCCGCGCAAAGCCAAACACTCATACCGATTGTGTGACTTACAGATCAGACTGTAATACACTCACAAGATTGAGCAATTTAAGGCCAATGCGTGCGCGCCGTATGACACATAGGTGTTCTTATAAGAGCAAATTGAATAGCTTGACACCTTGAATAAATACTAAAACAGAATACCAAAATCTTAATGGAGCATTACAGCCATTACAGCCAGTTTTTATGGCATCATGCAGCACCTTTATTCTTAAAGGGGACATATCATGAAAATATGACTTTTTTCATGTTTAAGTGCTATGATTGGGTCCCAGTGCGTCTCAACCTAAAAAATGTGAAAAAGATCAACCCAGTAACTCAGTTTTGGTAAACCATTCTCTGCAAGCATGTGAAAAAAAATAGGATATTGTAATTTGGCTCCCCTTGTGATGTCAAAAGGGGATCTTATTATAATAATACCGCCCCTTAATCTGCACTATCCAACCACGGTACTGCCATTTAGTTCAGAGAGAGAGAGAGAGAGAGAGAGAGAGAGAGAGAGAGAGAGAAAATGATTGACAGCACAATTGTATTTCAATTTTAATTATGGCGATTAGTGTTTGAATTTCATCAGCCTATTTGCATGTCAAAGGACATACCCAAAGTGGCACATTTTTGCTCACAAAGTGGCAATTTTAACATGCTATAATAAATTATCTATATGATATTTGAGCTTAAACTTCACATACGTACTCTGGGTACACCAAAGATTTAAAAATCCCCTTTAAGAGAGTACAATATTTTTCATAAGGGTATCAATTTTATCAGAAAGGTTCATCATTCAGAAAAAAAAATTTCTTCTATGGCACGTGAAGCACCTTCATTTTTAAGTGCGAAAAAGTAAAAAGTCACAAATGAAACAGTTTGACATACATTAAGCGTTTTATCAATTAAATCTTTCTGATGTATAGGAGAAGCAACTTGCTTTGGGGATTTTTGTACAGAAAGTGAAGTTCCTTGAAAGACTATCGCTGTCTCCAGAACCAAGGACTTCCCTACTATATATATAAGGAGGCGAGAAGTATGTCCGAATTCATAGTATTCGAAAAACATCCGTAAATATTTTTTTGCATTCGATGGACACTTTACTATCCTGTGAGCACCCTGGAGAAGTCAAGGAAGAAGAAGAAGGAGAGATGTCCTCGTATTTTATAATGTCGGAAAGCAGTGACGCAGCTCTATTCAAATGCAAATACATCCACAGTTGTTCCTGGTGAATTGCGCAACGGCACACTTGTTGTTATGACGACGTATGTCACTTGATGTATCAACATGGCGGATATAGAATGACCAAATTTCCTTCACACTACCCCATATAGAACGTACTGAACGTACGGTCGATGAGTATGTACTTTATCTAATTCAGTACGTACTGTCAATATGCGCCTTCAGATGGTATATCTCTTTAAAACAATCCAATGTACGACTTTAAAAGTGTCTGGATTCTTCTCATCCTGCAAGTGTCTGCATACACACATAGTGTTAGACCGACAAATCCACAAAGTGCTATCAGACATATCCATATTGTTTTTTCTCTACTCCATATACTCCATTATGGACCCCGACAAACACTTAGCAATCTTTTGTGTACATAATGCATGTGCACTTATCTATACGCTACAGTTATCGACCAAACCCTCAACCTATTGTAACACATTAACATAAACGATTCCCATACAGATATCATTTATAATATCTACTCCTACGTTCTCACTTTTACATTTCTTGCTTGTCCTACACATCACTGCGAGGGTGCAATGCAATGATTTTAGCAGTTGCTAGATGTACATGGCACACATCCCTTCTTTAATGTGTGGTTTGACATTACTGAAAATCATTAATGTACGTAGCCCACATCGTGTGGTACGATTGGTTAAGTTAACTGGGTGTTTGTTCAAATCCCTAACCTTAAGTATAATATTACTAGTAATGCTGGCCTTCCATTAAGACATTACTAGATCACTTGTGATGCTTTATGTGCAGTATTTGAAACCGAATGCTTCATGGATCACAAGACAGTTGAGTGCATTCAAGGCTAAAATGTGCTTTTCACTTTAATTCAACAAAGCACTTTCGGTCATTGGGCATTAACACAAACACAGGAAGTGAAGCAAAGTGTTTCCTGTGGGTTGAGAATAGGGAGTCTAATATTGATGAAGCGGATGTTAGGATGGCCCTTGATGCTTAACTGCATTGACACTATAGTCAGTGAGTTGTATGGACTATATAATGTGTATGTATGGAGGGGGAAGGTGCAGGGCGGTAACTTTCCTGCAGTGTAACATTGTGCCCTCTTGTGGATATAAACCGACATTATGTACAGATCTTTAGAATGGCCACCATGTCTCCTTCTTACTAAAGATGTGGCGCTCTGTGTCAATGGTTTGTCTGAGAAACATTTTTACAAGTTAGAAATGCCAGACATACTTCAAGATGGATCAATGTTCCTAACGGGTGGACTTTAATCTAACATGTAAATAATGAGCTGGATATCTTGAGAATGTTCCCTGTCTGCTGTGTCACGATGGTCGCCAGGCAACGGTGTGGCCAAAATGAATCATATTATGATGAGGGTCTCACATTTCCCTAAGGGCAGGGGGCAACAACTCATTGACTGTATTCAAAAGAATTATAAGAAAATGTATTTATTGTTATTAAAATGAACAATAGTCAACATGACAGGAATAACAAATTTGACGAAGCTGGATCAAAAATGTGTTTTATGCAACTAAAAATTTTATTCACAAATTCCTATAAAATCATTTAAAATTAGATTTGTATTTTCTAAAGTCAGTGCTTGCACGGAGGCAAAAGAATAGCACTAAAGCTTTAGCTTATTTTTGCTTAAATCAGTAGGGCTTATTAATAAGGTTGTATTTAGTAACATTAGCAAATGCTTTAGATCTAACATGAACTAACAATGAGCAATATAATTTTTAAATGTTTGATGTTGTTAGTTTATATCAATGCAATTGCTCATGTTAGGTCATTGTGCATTAACTATTGTTAATAGTTACAACTTTCGATTTTAAAAATGTGTGATAAATTAAGATGAACTTAGATTTCAACTTAATTTTTATAATTTACAGCAACTCCTCACTAGTCAATAAAGTTGAAATGAATTGTAAATTCAAGTAGATTAAAAGTCAAATTTAAGCATAACAAGGTTTTTTTTAAACTGTAGAAGTATTGTTCATTGTCAGTTCATGTTATCTTAACAAATTATGGGAAAGTTTTCCGGACAGGGATTAGACTAGTCCTACACTGTAAAAAGTAATATCTAAATCTAATTTATAAAAATTGAGGCAAGTGACTGCATATGATCTTTTAAGTTGAATCAACTTGTAGCCTTTTTTAAGTATAATAAACACTGTAATATTACTTAATACAAATGCAACAAAATTAAGTTGAGTTAACTAATAGTTCTAGTATTACTCAGTTTAATTTACTTTTCTTGGTACAGGTAACTTTTTATAGTTTGTTGTTGTTTCCATAAACATTGATTTAGACTTTATCTTTCTGTGAGATGAGGGCACGAATTGTTAATTCAATCAATGCGCGCACCCAGTTTAGTTTTGGGCAGCTGTAAAGCGCAACATACTCAGGGCCGGCGTCAAGGGGGGGCATTCGCGGGCAGTGCCCCCCCCAACAGGTTGTTGTGCCCCCCATACAAAGTTTTTTATTAATTTAATATATATCAAGAATAATTAAAATAAATTAAACATTGAATGTTACATGACTTGTAATGTAATCAAATGAGGAAAATATAGTTGATATATATGTTTTCTTTAATTAAAATAGACCAGTTTCTCTGCTGGATGTATTGCCGCGTATCACCCGTCTTACGTCTTTAGCATATTTGTGACTTGATACCAGCATCGTGTTTTTTCGCGGCATTTTATGGATCGTGTAAAATATGGATATTAGAACATTTAAAAAGAACCAGCACCGCATGCTTCATCTGACTTCATGCAAACACAGACTGGCTCAAACTCAGAGATTAGAGGTCGAGGTGGAATTTACAAATCTACAGGAGACTGTTTTAAGGAAGTTTAATGTTCTTACACGCCGTCTTCAGCTATTTTAAAGGTAAGTTAGCGTTGTTTTAAATTACGTAAGCTGAAATGTGAAGTGTGGCTATAGACCGTTAACAGCATTACGACGTGATTATGGTAAAGCGGCTTTTTTCAAGCTGGGACGCGGTATGCGCTGCGCTATGAAACCCATTCATTTCAATGGCTTGCGCCGCACGAGGGCGGTTTGTTGTTGCGTCAAGCAAAGCGCGAGCGCAGCGGAGCTCAGCTTGCGCTCAGCTTGCGCTCACGCCACGGTCGAAGTTCAATAGTTTTGCACATAGTTTGTGGTCTTTTGCACTTTATACGAGAAATGAGCTGACAGTCTGTACCAGTTGTATGGGTGTGTGCTTGCACTGTATTTGTTGTTCTAATGTCTTGTTTTTGCAAGTTATTGTTGCTATTGCGTGCCCCCCCATTGGAAGCCAAATGCCCCCCTGTTAGTAATGGTCTGGCACCGGCTCTAGACATAGGCCTACTTCAGTATGCAGTCTATGCACAAGCATCAGTCTTCTGAACAATGGTAACTACAAAACTCAAAGATGAAACAAAAACTCTTCTAAATGAACATTAAACACTAAAAAGTCTTTCTTTTTAGTTAAAACACATAAAATAGCGTTTAAATTCAAATTTCACTGTGCAAATGCAGTCCCATGCAAAGCTTGCTGGGAACTACGAGTCTACTGCCTAGTAAGCTATGTTTACTAAAATCATTCATGTAGTTTCAACACAAAATTATTAAGTTAATTTCCTTCTTACAAATTTAAGTGGATTATACATGATAAAATGAGGCCGAATTTACTCAATAAAGTGTTCATTTAGAATTACTCAAATTATTCATCTTTTTATGTTATTTTAACTCAAATTTTGTTTAAAAAAAAACAAGAATCATTTTTTTCTTAATACAGTTTACTCGTTTTATCTTTGTTAAATCTACTAAGGCACAGAAACTAAAAAAACGCTTAGGTTACTCACGTAACCCCGGTTCCCTGAAATAACGGGAACGAAGCATTGCGTCAGTTAGCTGACGCTATGGGGGGAAACTCCTGTTTACTCCGTGACTGAAGCCTATTGGTTAACGTCTGTACAAAGTACAGACCAATGACGTTTGAACCCGCGCGCGGGAGGAACGCGTCCCTATATAAGCGCGGTTCAATCGTCAGGAGCTCATTATATTCGACTGAAGCGCGCAGCCGAATAACACTCGCTGCGTAGACGTTTGTAGCACGGCAAGAGACGCAATGCTTCGTTCCCGTTATTTCAGGGAACCGGGGTTACGTGAGTAACCTAAGCGTTCCCTTTCAATACGGTTCACTTCGCATTGCGTCAGTTAGCTGACGCTATGGGGGAACGTAATCCCATCACGCCGTGCATACACAACGTACTGAAGTGCCTTACCGGAGAGACACTGCGTGTGGCCCTATACCCGGCATATTCACAGCTTTAAAAGCAAATGTGTAAGCACCATATAAATTGTTGACGCGCACACGGTGGGGTTTTAAACGCACCGGGGGCACATAACATAGCACAAGACGGCGAGGTACCGAGCGCGCCGCGGCTGTGCGAGATAAGTAAATTCAGAGTCACGTTGGTGAGCTCGCTGAGCGCACCGTGGTGTACACATAAAACGCATGAGCGTGCATGATTGAGCCGAGAGAACCTGCGCTCGTAGGGCAGGGACGTCTAAGCTGTACAATCTGACAACGTAGACGGCGAAGACCAGCCGGCCGCGTAGCAGATATCAAATATAGATATAGATACCCCTGTAGACCAAGTTCATGAAGAAGCCAAACTCGCACAGAGTGGGCTCTATATAGGACATAGCTCATAGAGGGGCGTGAGCCAGTGCGATGGTTTCAACGATCCATCTAAATAACCACTGTTAGCAACAGACATACGTAGTGAGTGATCTGCGCAGCTCACGAACGGCCGATCTGACTATAATATGCGGCAGAACGGTTCGTAGCGTGGGATTATACAGATACCACAATAGTGTGAACCCAGGTGCACCCTCGAGCGCATCGGGATGCATATAGGTAGTATTATAGTGCACAGATCGGTGAGCTTTCCAAGCGCGCCGTAAATGTGTATTGACTATAAATTGCACGGGCACAGGTGAACACTTGAATACATCGTGAATGCATATAGATGAATCAGAGTGTTATAATGCACAGGCCGGCAAGATTCTCGAGCGCGCCGTCATGTGTTCTGATAATAAATTGTGCGCACACGGGTGAACTCTTCAGTGCACCGTGAATGCGTATAGATAAATCAGTGCACAGAACGCGCCGTGAATGTGTACAGATATGATTGATGAACGTAACGGTGGGCACCCAACGCACCGTGAACGTACACAGATGAACAACAATGTATGTGTCACAAAGCATAACACAGCTGTGTATACAGGTGAGCTTTCCCAAGCGCATCTTATTGTATACCAAAATGTTATAGCGTGTACATGTGAGCTTCTCTAAGCGCACGGTGGACGCATATAATTAAAAACCATATCGTGCATACAGGTGAGCTAATGGGCGCACCTTTAATGCAACAAACCTCAGTAGTGCGCGAAGCAGGGATGTCGAAGCTGTAAACTGACAACGTGGACGGCGGGGACCAGCCGGCCGTGTCACAATTGTCAATGAGAAACCTCTAAGACCATGCCCATGCTCTAAGACAAGTGAGCATAATTGTCACGGGAGGTGATAACGTCAACGATCCATAAATAGCCTGTATTGACAGGTGCTCTAGTGAGTGATCTGTGACGCAGATGAACAGCTGATCGTCTGATGTACGTCAGACGTATGTGTCATACAGGACCTTGGACAGTTCCAGAGCGCTGTGCCTCGGGCACCGTCCGCATCTGAGAAATGACAGGCTTATGAATAAAGTGAATGGCCAGCCGTAAAAGCATGGTTCGCTGTTACCGCCGCCGTCCGCATCTGAGAGATGACAGGCTTGTGAATTAAATGAATGGTCGGTCGTAAAAGCGTGGTTCGCTGTTATCACGGCCACATAGATATAGGTAGGGGAGAGAGCCGCCGTGCCTCTGTAGTGAGGAGAAAAGTGTTCCACCGGCGATTCGCGGGGGGTTTTGACTTTCAAATGTCACTAGACAGAATGGATCAGACTTTGCATAAGGACGCCTCGTGAAAGGGGTCCTAGCAGCTTGTGTCAATGTGTCATAAGGCACGTAATGTAGGTCGTGTCCCACGGATGCCATCTCCGCACGCCCATCGTAATGGGTTAATATTGGTAGTTAAGCATGAGATGCGTATCACTCTGATTGAACATAGCTTATAAAGCGATGCAATGAGTTTATAAAGGAGATGACTCGTCAGCTTGTTCAGGGGGCGAGATCTCAGTCTGGTTCGGTAAATAATGAAACCACCGTAGATTGCCCGACCGCATTATCACAATAACACGGTCGAGAGTGCTGCAGTGCTAAATCATCCTCTTAATGTACCGTATTCACAGTACAAGGTGATTTATATGAGACAAACGGCGTTCCACGCGCCGAAGGCTGATTGCCGTCGTAAAGCGTGTTCAACCCACAGCGCACAGCAAATGCTGGGCTAGCTCGTAATGACAGCACTTCATGCAGCCGTGTGTAACTTAAGCAAGCTTCCCGGCCGTCAGCTCGGGGCGGGACCTTTGCTTAGTCAAACTGAAGTGGACTTATGAACAGAATGCCACGATATTCAGCTTTCTGAGGCTCGTTAGAGGGGTACGTGTGCCCGTCTTAAACGAGATGCCGCGCGCGTCTGACTGTGCGCGCGCTTTAAGCTTTGAAACTTATTGTGGCGGGTAGCAAGCTCACTTGAGGTTGATATTACCCTTAATATCTCCGAGTATTGGAGCGGAGGTGTGAGCGTCTTCGGATCCGCTAATATAAATCAGCTATATGGCCGAAAAACGTCATAAACCGCTTGGCTGTAAGCCTTTGAGTGGCCGTCCGGAGAGGGCGCGATTCAAACGCTTGGAGCCATGCAAAAGTCTGAGGCTGTCCTTCCTCTAGGAAGAGAGAATAACAGCCGTAAGACCGTGCTCGTTTGCGCCATCAGCATCGTAGCGGAGAAACTGAGGTGGGCTGCGAGCGAATTTGGCAGAAAGGTGTTAGAGACACCGTACAGTCGTGGGGTGTCAATACACAGTATATGGCCAAACCGGGGTTTTTTCGGCTAGCGTCGATAGAATTATGGACAGCGGGCCGTGTGTGCGTATTACTGATTGCTTGTCAGTAAGGCGATAAAGTGTTTAGAGACACCGTACAACCGTGGGTGTCAAAACACAGTATAGTAAGCACGGAAATTACTCTTTTTAGAGGAATTAAATACCGTTCGCCACTATAGTGAGGTCGCATAGCCGACAGTATTACACAGTATGTTTGGATAAACAGCACACAGAAAACATTTCAGGGCAGTCCAGCCGAGGCGCGACATAACCCCTTTTCTCCCAGACAGTTTCGTTCTCTGTTGATGCAGCTGTGCTGCGGAGACCAGAGCTCAGCCGTTCAGGTGCACAAGCCTCAGTAGTGACGGTGACCGAACGGCTCACGGAGCAGGGTAGTATGTCTAGGTGGTTTAATGTCAGACTGAACCCATCGCAGAGAGGAAGTCTGCCGTGAGGCCCGCGGTTTTGCCGTTTATTAAAAGGGCAGAAAAACCGGGTATATATATAAGAATGTACCAATATTCAGCGCACTGATATAGGACGGGACTGAATAAAGGGAGGTATTCGGGCCTCAGTATATTATAAACAAATTCGTTCTGCCTCTGATTCCGTCTAAACCAGAGAGAAATTACCAGGCAGACAAAGAATGAGCTATCTGAAGTGAGATCGGCTCAGGCCAGTAAAGCTCTATAATAAGTGTTTTAGCGCTCCAATAGAGGCGTGTCCGCCTTATCGAGCAGACGAATGAGATCGTGCCGCTCCAGGAGGGGAGGGGCATGAAGCTCTCTTATAATGAGTGTTCTTGGTGCTCCAATAGCGGCGAATCGGCCCTATCGAGCAGACGAATGAGATCGCGCCGCTCCAGGAGGGGAGGGGCATGAAGCTCTGTAATCGTTGAACACTGGACAGCTGCATTTAGAGGCAGCGAGCCGTAATACCGCGTGCTAGCTAAGCCGTTAAGAGACCTCACCACTGTGGGGAAAGGAGCGAGGGACTCCGCGAGCGTGGAGCACGAGTGGCTGTGCTATGACAGAGACAGGGGCAGACCGCCCGTGTTTGCTTGTCGTATGCATCTATCCAGGTCTACGGTTCCCCGCTTGTTCATCTCAACAAGAGAGGAACGGCAGAGGGGAGCAGCAACACAGACAGAACAGCCATGCGTCGTGACGGTATCACCCGATGCACTCGGGGAATTAATATATGTGCCAGAGATCTCGCCACTGAATGTAAGAGGAGCGAAGGGACTCTGTAAGCATGAACGGTTGCGGTGTGACAGAACACAGGGGGGGTTAGTCCGTGTGTGCTTGTCTATGCATCCATCTAGTCTCATGGCTCGCCGTGTGTTCATCCCGGCGAGAGAGGAACAGCAGGGGGAGCACGAAACATGGATAAGACAACCAAAGCATAAGCGCGGTCCCGGCGTGGGAGGTGCCAGACCGGTAACGCGCTCGGAGGAAATTCATAGCAGAGAGGCTCACCGAGCCGCTGTGCTGGACGCTATTACAACAGCGCCTGCTCTTTTAGCTTATAGCTTTATATTAAAAATATTGATCTTACCGGGCGGCCGCAGGGGAGACCTCGTCAGGCGTGTGTCCGCTGCACAGGGCTCGTACCACGGCAAGCGAAGGCTATCTTCGGTTCTCGGCCGGAAAGCGGCAGGGGAAGACGCTAGACCTGGACTCTGCTATCTTCGGTTCTCAGCCGGAAAACGGCAGGGGAAGACGCTAGGCCTGGACTCCGCTGCAGGGCTTTTGTCAACGGCGAGGTAAGGCTTCTTCTTTTTCTTCGGAGCAGCGAGAGGTTCGCGCTGAAGGAGAAAATAATGAGCTCCTGACGATTGAACCGCGCGATATAGGGACGCGTTCCTCCCGCGCGCGGGTTCAAACGTCATTGGTCTGTACTTTGTACAGACGTTAACCAATAGGCTTCAGTCACGGAGTAAACAGGAGTTTCCCCCCATAGCGTCAGCTAACTGACGCAATGCGAAGTGAACCGTATTGAAAGGGAACCGTAAGAGCGGTCCAAACTGAAAACAACTTGCACTGTCAAACCTTAAAATACATCAGTGCCCTTTGTTTTCCCTAAAAATGCACACAAGTAATGTTTTTAGTAAGCATGTTTGTTAAAACTAGTTATATTTCCTAATTAAACTAAGGCCTATTCATGGTTTGAGCTTATCACGGTCCGGGAAACCGCCCCATGTCACGATTCTGCCCTCTTGTTCTTGTTTTACTCTTAGTTTTGAGACAGGATCATAACAGGCCCATGTTATGTATGGTAGCATATGGCCTTTGGGCTGTGTGCTTCCGTGTCTCGTCTTCTGACCCCGCCCCCCTTGTCTTCTCGTTAAAGAGAAACTAAACCCTAAACCAACTTTTTTAGTTAATGATCTGGAAGAATGATGCTTTATTAGTGCTGTTCATTGATTTTAGTAAGTTTTTTGACATTTAGATATAAAGTGTTTCAATACTACAATATATGGTGTAAAAACGTCTGAGTGCTGCCCTCTTCAGGTTGAACGGGGGCTACTGCAGTTGAATTATCCTATTGGATGTTGGCTCTAAAAAATATCTTGTGATGTAAACAGGTTCAAGCTCACCACGCCACTTGTTACAATCTCACCACACATTGGTACAAGCTTAGTTCATCCCTTCTATCTCCGTTGGGATCTGCCCACTGTTCTTGCATTTTTCAAATATTGCCAGTGGGTGGAGCCAGGATCTGACCAGGGGCTTATGCTGCGTTCCAGGCAACCCGTAACCCGTAACTCACGAGTTCAAAACCACGCCTCACGACTCTGAACTGGGAGTACATCGATCTAGTACGAGTTCACGGGTGGGAAGTCACGGGTTTGACTGCCGTTCCAGTGCACTTTCACCGGTAGAAGGTTGTAAAAACACGAGTTACGGGCTGCCTGGAACGCATAAGGTCGTGAGTCGTGGTTTTGAAGTCGTAACTCACGGGTTTAAAAACCTGCCTGGAACGCACCATAAATCACCTTGTTATTGTTTTATTCATGTCACCTGTTCCCCTCTTGATTTGCTCCCTTATGCCGAGTTCAGACTGCATGATTTTATCCCCGATTTAGACTTGCCGACAAGTTTCGAGAAATCACTGACAAATGCCCGAAATCACAGGCAAATCGGTGCTCGTTCACGTGCGTGACAATCAAACAGTGTTAAATATCAAAGATGCGCACTTTTATATTTATTCTTAGGGGTTGTGCACACCACAGCTTTTAAACGTGGCTGAAAACGGTAGGCGGACACCGACTGGCAGCTTTTTTTCAGCTGTTGGCTTTTTGGAAAAACACTGCACTTTCATTGGAAACAATTAAAAAACATACGCTGGCCTTTTGGTGTGCACGCCCCCTCATTCATCTAATGGTAACAACAAAGAGAGGGAGTACAGGAATTAAGTTAACTGTGCTCTTTGTACCTGGATAGGTTTCCCTCCTTGAAAACTCTCGGGTAACAGACAGAGGGAGACTTGTTTTTGTTCAACCTCTTTATATGTTTTAGGGTGTGTTGTTTGTAAATGTTTAAATAATTTTTTTTTAATAATAACGCTGAGTTTCCGTTTAGTCATGGTGCTGAAGTGTATGCACGTATGTATTGAAGGGCACGTCAATCGCGCTGCACAGTGGCAGACCAATCGATGTGTATCATTAAACACACAGGAACACTTTCTTATTATGTACTATTAATATAATTAAGATATCGATATATTTTTTTAGATAACATCGATACCAAATTATTAGCTTCTAGGCACTGATTTATTGATACTACAGCATTGATGTTTTCATCCTTAGTTTTATCATCCTCCTTTTTGTTTTCTTGTTAAATCTAAGTGTGTTAATCCGTGTCTGTGCCTGAGTTCTGTTTCTGATCATTCATGACACATTAAATAATGTTAACACATACAACCTTATTGTAAAGTGTTAACCAGAACAGAAGTTTAATATTTTTGGTTTTGCGTACAGCAAACCCCAGCCAGGATTGTTTGAGAAATATCAACCTAGTGCTGAATTGCAATCGCTGTTTAATAATCTTGAAATTGTGCCACTTAATAAGAATTACCATAGCAATACTTTAATATATGGCACATTGTAGCATTCACTCTGCAGACTGTGACCAAAGGCTCAATAAAATCTTTAAAATGAGAAATGTATCTACAGTCTGCAGGTGAACATGACAATATAGTTTGCAATCACACAGACGACATTGATACAAATATTCATATTGCAGCTTCTAGAAAGATTTCCAGGCACTAAACCAAACGTTGCCATACAGTTTAAAGGGGACATTTCACAAGACTTTTTAAGATGTCAAATAAATGTTTGGTGTCCCCAGTGTACATATGTAAAGTTTTATCTCAAAATAAAATATAGATCATTTATTATAACATGTTTAAATTACCACTTTGTAGGTGTGAGCAAAAATGTGTCGTTTTTGGGTGCGTCCTATTAAATGCAAATGAGCTGATATCTGCACTAAATGGCAGTGCTGTGGTTGGATAGTGCAGATTAATGGGCGGTATTATCCCCTTCTGACATCACAAGGGGAGATAAATTTCAATGACCTATTTCTTCACATGCTTGCAGAAAATGGTTTACCAAAACTAAGTTACTGGGTCAATCTTTTTTTATATTTTCTAGGTTAATAGAAGCACTGGGGACCCAATTATAGCACTTAAACATGAAAAAAAGTCAGATTTTCATGATATGTCCCCTTTAAAGTAACAAACTGCTATAATACATGTAAGGTACATATTTTATCTGCCTCGCTCCTGATATTAATCACTCAAAAAATATATATACCAATTGCATGAGGTAGAAAAAAACACAATCAATGCTGTTACAATTACAATTTATAAACAATAAAATATGCAATTTAAAATCTATGAAAAATCTATGAAAATATTAAAATGACTGATTTTATGATCACATTTAATTGTGCCTGACATTTAAATTAATTTAAGTTAACTAACATCTGTAATAGCTCTGAATTATATGTGACCCAGTCACAAAGTAATTTGTGATTTACTGTGGTTGTTTTTTTTAACAGATCATCCTTCATAATATAAGGTACATTTTATCAGCCTTGATATCTTTAATATTGACTGAGTAAAGTCATGTCCAATATTGAAATCAATGATTGAAATGAAACTTTCATACTCCTAATCTCAAATATATTGTCCATTCTTTGAACTGTATTTAAATAAAGCTAGTATATGATAAAGCTCAGTGCCACAAATAAATATTATCCAGTTTTATCCCATTGTAATATTATGTGTGTGTATGTGCGTATACGTAATTACAACCTAAGGCAAACAATATTTTAGAAATAAACATATGGTTCTTGTATTCAAAATTATATGTCACATATAAAAATATGTTTTCCATTTTTAGTAGTGGTGCAAAACAAACATCAGGTTTCCAAATCCAGTTTAGCTTGAATTCGTGATGCAATAGAGATGATCCTGTCGAGCTGATACTGGCATCATAAAGTTTCCCTGATATGTAGATATACTGAACGTCTGTACAATGCCACGTTTGACTTGACATAGTTCCAAAAAGTAAGGACTTCAGTTTAGTGTTTCACAGATATGAAGTACCTTCTGGTTGAAATCCTCTGGCTGGTCTGCATACAAATAGTGTCCTGCACCTCGAATGGCCTAAAACAACATAAAAAAATTAGTTTACATACGTTTAAAGTACAGGGACATTAACTAAGAGTACTATTGTAAGTAAACAATTTTAGTTGAATCATCATATGGTTGTCATTTTTATTCGACTCATATAGCCTGATTACATAACAAGCCCTCAAAATTATACTACAGCAGAGCAAATTAAATTCAGTTTTTATGGCG
This sequence comes from Paramisgurnus dabryanus, assembly GCF_030506205.2. Classification (NCBI taxonomy): domain Eukaryota; kingdom Metazoa; phylum Chordata; class Actinopteri; order Cypriniformes; family Cobitidae; genus Paramisgurnus; species Paramisgurnus dabryanus. The sequence goes on from NC_133349.1 coordinate 25,711,343, forward strand.
ATGAATTACAAATATTACTTTAAACCTTTAACTGGCGCAGTGGGGGGGTGAAAAGGTGATGTACACCTTTAAGTTATTATGACTCTGGCATTTTTTTGGTCTAGAAGCCTAATGTTGGTCTTGCTTTAAAGAAGACACTTTAACGTTTTTTTTACGGAAGTGTCTGGAGGTGAAAATATAATTTTGTTTATAGCAGTTTACATTTATTTGTAAGAAGTAAAAATTCAAGTAGTATTATTTTTAATAAATAAAATTATCAAAAAACTGAGGTTTGTGTTGGTTTGCTGTGAGGTTTGAAGCATACTCTTGTCACAAATTAATAAATTACTGTTACTGCATCATTATTACTGCTAAAAGGTTTTGAAATATGAATATGTGACAGCTTTATTTAAAGAGCACATATTACATTGCTAAAAAAAAAAACGTAGTTTGTATATTTGGTGTAATACAATAAGTTTGCGTGGTTTATGGTTAAAAAACACATTATTTTCCACATACGGTACATTATTGTTACTTTGCTATGCCCTTCCTCCCTGAGACCCGTTGATTGTATACAAAGTTACATTTTTCTAAAAAGCGCTGTGTCCTCTGATTGGCCATCTTACCAGTACTTTGTGACTGGCCAGAATACCTTTGACGTCAGCCATAAATCTGACGCTCCTTAGCGTGTTTGGAAGATTAGCTTCCAAAGCAATACTGACAGGAAATAATATCGTCTTTACTACCTTATCAATACAAGCCGAATCTGAACCAGAAAATGCAGATGACCAAGCTGATTGATAAACTTTGACAGCGCGACTTTGCGAGTAGAACAGAGAAAGTAAACTGTTGCCTACAATCTTTGTGTTCGCTGTAGTCCAAGAAAAGAAATTTACGTTGGAGACGATAACTCACGTCATCGTTTACCACTTTGGGGTTTGTACCTTTTGCATACCGTTAACATGTACTATTGCAAACTTACATACCAAAGGAAATGTAAAATTGTGAATCAGATAATAGGTGCTCTTTAAGGAATACATAAAAATTGAAATTGCTGGACAGTGTCTGTACCCTTTCATTATATGCATAAGATTGCACAGGATATATATCTTCTTATGTGGCATAAGGAAGTCATGCATGTGCATAAAAGATAATAGAATTTTAATTTTGGAGAAAATATCCCTTTGAGGCAATATAAAATGTCTATAGGAAGCCATGTGTGAATGAGTGTCAGTGTGTTGTGAGCGGTGAATGGAAAACTCACAATGATCTCTACATGGGAGTTTGGCCTCATTTCTTTGATTGAATTGCCGGAGTGGCCATCTATGCTGGAGCGTGAGCCATAGATCACAGTAATGGGGATGTCGCTGTGAATCAGGCCAATTCTCTGCAGCATAGGCCTCTTTGCCCAGCCATACGGAATGGTCATGTTTTTAAAGGCTGTTTCACCACTAAAACATGATCATAATAATAATAATAAGCAGTTAGTAGACAGTTACGAGAGCGAGTTTATATATACTGTACGACATAATTCACAATGTTGGACACATACATAGAGACAGAGAGAGAGAGAGAGAGAGAGAGAGAGAGAGAGAGAGAGAGAGAGAGAGAGGAAGACTTGATACCTTGGGCTTTGAACATTCAGATGGTAGATATAGTCAGTGACTGTACTGTCATTAAACACAGCGGCAAATTTCTTTCTGAAGTCCGGTCTCAGAGTGTGCACAAGTGTGGGACCTGCAGGGCAACATGAACACGCATATAAAAAAAAACACATCTATCCAAAAAATGATGAATCACCTATAAATGTTTCATCCTATCATCCATTCTCCATTGATGTCTCTGTGACTTATATCTGATTACATCTATTTTAGATCTACTGTAACTATGCCACAGGATTTCTGGGTATTAAAGTGCAATTTAACACTCTGAAACCAGTACCCGAAGTGACCTACAGTGCATAACAAGGTATACATTTTAATGTGTGTTCCCTGGGTTCGAACCCAATGACCATGTGCGCTGCTAATGCAGTGTTCTACCATTGAGCTATACAAGTAGTGGTGGTTTTCATTTATGATACATAAGCACGTATTAACTCTTTTCCCGACAGTGTTTTTTTTTAAAAGTTGCCAGCCAGCACCAGCATTTTTTTCACAAGTTTAATCCCTACCAGAAAATGTTTTTTTTTTAAAGATGTAATCCTTCATCCTTCCTTTATTTGTTCTCTTTATAACCTCTCAAATATGGGAAGGTTTCTTCAAAAATACAAAACTTTTATGAGATAAAAAGATAATTGCGTTTTTGTGAAGGATTTCGATCCTCAAAACATACATGGAGTTTGAACTGTCTGCCCTAAGGGAATACTTCCGGATTTAATAAGTTAGGGAAGAGCACCACCTGGATAATAGCGGAAATGCAGGGTTGCCGGAAAAACTCGTCTTTTATTTCCTTAGAATGAGCAGTTTTTCTCTACATATACCGCGTGTCTCCTTACATGGAAGTCGCCATTTCCAGCCACCATGTTTCTACAGTAACCCTAAACCGACAAACTGCTCTATCGTGCACGTTTTTTCACTACATTGTCTCAGACGATGACATGTTTGGGGTGAGCCATAGACATTATATATGTAGACGCCTCATAGATTGACCTATTGTAGCTGACGTATCAGAGCGGCAACCATCTTGGATGGGTCCCCAATGCGCCCCCCCTGCATTTATTTCTATTGAGGAAGGTTTTATCCCCAACTACAATAATCATAACTCCTCAAATTTTTACCATATTTTTACAAGGTTTGGTTACACATAAGTAATGTTATGTTAGTTACGATGACATATTATCATAAATGGTAAAATAACCAGAATTGTTGTTCAATCTAAATTGTGAAAGGTAATCTGATGCGTAAATCTACACAGTGGACCTTTAAATCGTAAGTTATCATTTGAACTGCTCACTGTAATACTTGTATTATTTTATTCAGGCTCCCAGACTGGGGTAAATCTTACCTAAAGGTCCAGCCAGCCGGAGACCGGCAAGGGGGTTGAATGGGGTCAGCATTACCCCCAAAGCTTTGATCCACACAGGAATGGGTCTGTCTTGGTCTCCGGGTTCAGGGCGCTCTGGAAACCCCCATGGTTCCACCAGAATCAAGTGCTTTACCCTAGAAAATAAGCAATGAGATAACTTTGCTGCAGTCCATGTGCAAATTACATACGAATGTATTATATTTTACTGTAATTGACTGAAGCTTGAATTATTTCTATTTTCTTCATTTACACACCTGGTAGGGTATGAAATTGCATAGGAGCAAGCAAGATATCCTCCCAGGTTATGGCCCAGTAAAATCATGCTCTCCAGGCCCAGTTTCTCCCTCCACTGTTCAATAGACTCCACAAACTGGAGCTCAGCCTCCCGGGCATCCGTGTTGAAGTGAGGTCTGCTGCTTTGGCCAAAACCCAGCAGGTCAAGAGCATAAACAGGCCTTTGCTGAGAGAGAGAGTCCAGGTTCAAGGCCCAAAGTCCCACACCTCCACCAAATCCATGCAGCAGCACAAGAGGCGTTTTACTTTCCATGGGCCCCTTAAACACCAATGTCCACAACATGTTGTTGTCAGATATGTTGACGAACTGTTTGAAGAACTTGCTTCTGATGTCTGACAGGAATTAAATGTAAAGAGAAAGAAAGAAAGGTTTCTCCATTATCTTGATACAGTAATAATCTATGTCAAGATTATTATCAGGCCATGAATACGGTTGAGGTGCGTAACACGTGATTCGCGGGAGTTGACAAATTCTTTTGTGAACGCACAGTAAGTCACTGGCCATGGGCGGGACTTTATCATTGTGAGGTCACATTAACAAGATAATCAAAACTGCATAACTAATGAGACTGCTTTGGTTTAATGGGGATTAAAAAAAGGAGTTGGTGACTGTTTTTTATTGAAATATACATTTATGTCTAAATATCTTGTAAAAGTGGATTTTGCGTAATAGGTGCCCGTTTAATATACATTGTGGACTGACAGTCATTTAACTTAAGTAATGTTACTTATTTCAAAGTGAAAAAAATTACTGTACATAAAATAAAGTGTAGGGCAGGATTTTAGCCATTAGAAATTACTTTTAGCAGAGACTTTTAGTGTCTGTTTAAAACCCAAATGGAGTAAGAGCTGAATGCAAGATTTTAGTGAAGTGTGGTCAATTGTTCCCATTGAGAAACAATAAGCATCAACTTCAGCATCTGCTTCTGAATATTTTGACACTTTCTTGATCGTATTGTTATTTATTGCTGTAACATATAGTACATAATTATCAACCAGTATTAAATTAATGTATTATCTATTGATAAGGTTACACAGAGGTTTCATTGCCCACTACAGTCACTTAAAATAATGCCTTAATACAGCTTTGTGAAGGTATTATTTAGTTTGCATTAAGCAGTTGGCCAACAACACAAGCTATGTAACTTCTGCCAAAAATGAACTTAAACTTAGAGGTAGAATAAATTATGACATTGTGATTAAAAGAATACACAGACTTTTTAATATAACACTAATGAATCATGCACAATATCACCACTAACATTTGACTTAAACTTATTACTTAAAATGTTGTTTTGTAAAAACCTCATTCATTATTTACAGAGGCAGCTACAAAGTGTGACTCTGTTTCAGTAACTTCATGTACTGTATTGAGTTTAAAATACACTCAGCTTACTTATCATAACACTTATAAACTATGTTTTACAGTAAGAGTACATATAAATTCAAAACCTAAAATAATGTAGGCTTGATAATTACACAGATTAACAAATATCATCCCAAATTATTTAGCAAAGGCTCATTTCTAACCTCAAGTATTAAAATCTATTTCATGGCACATGTGAATATTAGCTGTACTTTGCATCTCTTCCTAAAAATGTCGAAAGATGAGGTTGGCAATATTTTTTGTACATACAATGTCCACACAATGGCTTAAGGGGTCTGCTTTGAACATATTAATTTTGGAAACAGATTTATGGTAACACATTGCAATAAGGTTGTATTTGTTAACCATTAGTTAATGTTTTAGCTAACAATTAACAATACTTCTACAGCATTTATTAATCTTAGCTTATGTTAAGTTTGGGATTTACTAATTCATTTATAAAATCAAGCGCTGTAAATGTTATCATTAATTATTACACGGCTCTCTGGAATGCTTGATTCTGATTGGTCAGTTGAGACATTTGCAGGTTCGTTCTTTTCAAATAATAACCGCTCCAAAGTAATAACGCATAGCCGGTACTACTTGTACGAGTAAAATCGCTCCGCGCCAATAAAGATCAATAAAGATTACTGTTTGGCGCCATCTTGTGACAAACACTGGACAACCACGACAAGACACAGACAGCTACTGAGACTGAACTTGACAAAATAGAGCATGACAGCTACGAAGCCAACACACAAAAAAATACAGAATGGGCATTAAAACTTCTCAAAGACTGGCTACAAGAGAAAAAATGGAGACAGACAAGTATGAAGCAGAGTATCTTAATAAGGTATTACGATCATTTTATGCATCTGTGCAAAGTTTCGCGGAAGGATAAAAATGTTAATTTAAAACAAATATGCCAATAAAATGTTTCAAATTCATATTCATGTCCGGTTTTTTTCTTATGTGACAAGTAGCCGTGTAATAAGCGGGATAATGTAGAGGCAGCCGGTAGTTATCGGGAAATAAGCCCCGACAGTGTGATCAGGACCCGACGTGAAGCGGAGTGCACCATGAACTAACATTGATATTAACATTACATTAACAAGAATTAAAACTATATTGTTCATTATTCGTTCATGTTAGTTAATGCATTTAATAATGTTTACTAATACAACCTTAGTTTAAAGTGTTAGCGTTTTTTTTAATGTTTAAAGTAGTTAATAAATTTCACTGTTGCAAGTTTACAATGTTATTTTTTTTACAGTAGTATGCATTGTTTAGTTTGTGCCTCTTGTATGTGCATATTTATGATTTCTTGTTACAATGTTTGTTACTCAAAGTAAAAATTAAAAATCATTAAACAATTGTGTGTGCCTGTTATTAATCTAAATGTGTATTTCAGTGATATAGCTAAGTGGGAGGGTTTAAGTTTCCAGCATTTATATGTTAATACAGATTCAATGTCTCTGCAAAACTAACATTTTTAATAAAATATTAAATCAAAACCTTATGAATAAGAATCGATATGAATTGTCAAATTGGTCGCAATCCTAAGCCCTACTGGACACTGTAAATTGACAAGACCGAAACACAATGGTGGTTACTCACGCTGTAGCATCCTCTCCTCTGCCTCCTTCAGTTGACTTTGAGATGTTGGGCACCAGGATGGCAGCCAATTGGTTATCCACCATGATCTACAACACAACCAAGAGTGAGGGTCTCTCAAGTTTGTTTTCAGTAATGTACAGCAGATGACAGGCAGCTTGGAGGAAACCATGGGAAGCGTAAAAGACAAACAATAACAAACAACAACAAAAACTGACCACCAAAACAATGATCAAACTGAACAAAGAAACATTAAAAAGGCAAATGTTCTTCTAACCCAGTGACAAGTAATACATCGGTTACACATGGTCAACTTTACAGATCCCACAAAACCAAAATTTAAATTTTGTGGCTTCAAGTCCTTGTTCATTAGCATCTACTGTACTGTACTCCTACAAGGTAACACTTTACATCACATTGCTCAATGCCCATATGTATAAATATGACAACTACTAACTATACATAGAGTTAGACATATGGATGAAAAATGTTAAATTCAAGCAGCATATATGAGTTAGTTAGCTGCAGTTAGTAGTCTGTTAAACACTGTTGGACACAGATTACCTCACTGTCTTGTCCAAGAAACTGAAAACATTGAAGAAGAGACTATGAATACCGAGAAACATCAGTACACGCTGTGTCAGTCTAAAGTCAAAAGAATCAAACACACAGTGAATCATCACGAGTTAGATTACTTTTGTATTACAGTCTATTCAAGTTTTATTAGGCTACTAACTATGTGATAAGTTGGGGACTAGGGAGATTTGACAGGTGCACGTGTCGTTAGTGTTGTATTGTATTGCGATTGTAAGCATTATTTAAAAGTAACATAAAACACAGGGTAATAACATAATGTTAGGTTTTTCTGATCGTTACTTGTAAACAAACAGTTCACTTACGGCGTACAGTTTACGTCAATACAACTCGCGTAAACAGAACAAACAATTAACACACTGCACCTTGTTAATAATAATGCTGGGGGGGGGGGGTTGTAAGTTAGTCAAAAGTTTGTTTAAAGGGTGACCCTTACCCCGTGTCCGCTAACACTGCCTGATCTGCCATGACTCCACCACCACACACTTTCTGTTGTTCTTCTTTGACATTCGACTGATTCAACGTGTCAGTATGTCCGATTCGTTTACACCGATTCGCGAATCAAATCTGTAAGGTCTACGTCGTAGCATAGGGCGAATCTATCCAGACTGATTCATTGAAAAGATCCGGGTCGACGTTGATTCAAGCATCAGAACACGTGACTTAACGTCATCCATGAACCCCAGATCGAGACACCCTAGCTATTTTAATGCCGTTTATTTATTAGTCATTTTTACTGTACGCGTGTATCTGTTATTTATATATTTTCTGTCAGTTTTGCTGGTTTAAAACAAGTATTTAAACATAATGGCATGTTCACTGATTCATTGTGGGCGATTTCGTTTAATGTCTGTAAATACCGGTATGAATAAATCATTCTTGATTCACAGATGCATATCTCAGAACTGTGGATTTTTGCAGCGGGTGGGGGTGATCAAAGGTGTGCTGTCCTTTATGCGACGCTGCGCAGATAAACATTATGACGTCAAAAAACCGCGGAAATCACAGTTTTTAATCGCTCCCGCGGTACTTGAGAAGGGGGTTTAACATTAAGTGGCATGGCATTTTACGCACAGAAGCCAGTGGCATGTGCAACTACGTTTTGTGTTACTTCCGGTTTCCATTGGCTCGTATCAGTGGCTCGTCGAGTGGCACTTCCTGTGTCCAGTGGCCATTACCACAGCGTTTAGTTTAGTGGCTTGTCTACTGATACAGGTCAATAAAACTTAGGTCTGTTGAGGCACTGATGCACCGATCGATCATAACAGATCCGAGAGTAACGCGTGCTGCTGCTATATATTCACTTAATTGTGACACAATGATTTTGTGTGTCCTTTTTGACTGCCTGTTGTTTCAGTAACCGAATGCGTAAAATGAAGAGCTAAATAGGACATCTCGATGCTCGTTCAACAAGGGATTGTATGATCATAATTCATAATTTAAGTATTAATGTAAATATTTAAAATGGGAAGGCAAATATTTTATATATTTTATAAAGCACAGCATTTGTCTGAGCTATATACAGTATACTGTTAGTTTTTAATATTATTTTTCTAAATGTATTAATTGTGAAAATGTAGTCTGTGAGTGGCATGTTTTTTATGTAACCAGTACCAATTGTAGGCTATTTAATTAAAAGTGTCATTTATAAGAATCTCGCAGAATATTATGATAAAAATATTTTATAATATTTTTTTCTGCAAAGTACCGCATTTACACACATGCACGCCGATAATTGTTGAATTATTTCAAAGTAGCAAAAAGGATTTTTAACTAGCTCCGCAAGAAACACTATACAAATGATTAAATCAAACACAGTTTTTTCCTTTATTTTATGCATTTCAATGGATCTAAATGTTGCCTACAGTATGTTTTAAGAAGGGGTCAGTTTTTTTAATTTTAGTTTTTTTAACTTACGATTTTTATCAGTTGTGGCTTTATCTCCCACAATTGCAACTTTCATTACTGCGTTGGTGTTGTTCGTATTATGATTATTATATAGCTTTCATATAGTGTAAATCATGTGACCCTTGAAATGTAAATTAAAGAAAGAAAGAAAGAAAGAAAGAAAGAAAGAAAGAAAGAAAGAAAGAAAGAAAGAAGTGCTTTTCGTTCTCACCTAAATGCTATCATCTGCAAACCAAAGGGTGTGGTGAAATGTCTCAGTACGTCTAGTAGACTCACTTAAATTACTAGATTTTTAAAAAAGATTTACTAATTAGATATATAAAAATATAATATAAATACTCAGACAAATACTGTTAAATTAAAACACTCAAAATATTATGCATTTCCATTTTAAACATTTAAATATTGTGATACAATCCCTTGAACGATCATTTAGCTATCTATTCATTTTACGCATTCGGTTACCTGAAACACCAGAGTAAAAAGGGACACACAAAATCATTGTGTCACAATTAAATGAACATATAGCAGCAGCATGCGTAAGTTACGCAAGGAGCTGTAATGATCGATCGTGACTATCAGTGCCACATACCTCAATCCAACAGATCTAAGCTTTACTGACCTGTGTCAGTGGACGAGCCACTAAACGGAGTGGTATGAGCCAATGGACATCGGAAGTGCCACTCGACCAGCCACTAAAAAGTGGCATGAGCCACTGGACACCGGAAGTGCCACTCGACAAACCACTAAACGGAGTGGCATGAGCCACTAGACACCGGAAGTGCCACTCGACGAGCCACTGGTACGAGCCAATGGAAACAGGAAGTGCCACAAAACGTAGTGGCATGTGCCAGTGGCGTCTGTGCGTAAGATGCCATGGGATGACGTGAAGGAGGAGCTCAAGTCGAGCCATAACTTTGTACCCCTCTGTCTTCAACACTTGAAGTGAATATAAATTTAGCCGATGTGTTTAAATCAGCTGGTTTAAATGGATATCTGAAGTGCCAGGCTGACGTTTCGTTCACTTCCCGGACAGCTGATCGACTGTGAGTATGCATTCTGTCTGTCAATGGGGGTTACAGGCCTGAAACACGGCATTAACCATTCATATGTTGTTTTACAAACATTTAGCCATTGCAGAGGGACAGCACGAGTGCTATTCGTTGGTTATTTATTCGTATAGATGTAACTAGGATTATGTAGCGTGTCATTTGTATGTTTTCTTGTTGGGCATGCGTGCCTAGCTCCGCCCAATGGTCTGTCAGTCAGACTCTTGTCAAACCCCGTTTACCGTAAATGTTTACATATTTATTGTAATAAGTATCAAATGTTGTGTTTTAAAGACATATATCACAGCCTTTTCTGGTTTAAACAAGATGTGACCAGTGTTTGTCATGACTTTACCACACCTTATCATGTAATGTTACTTTTCAGGTTTGCAGAAGTAGCACATTACTGTAATATAATGTTGCAGGATGCTTATTCACATGATTTGTTTTATTTAGCTCGTATTCAATATTATTAAATACTCAGTTTATTAAATATATGACCCAAAGGACTTTTGGGAATGTAGTTTTAAACACGTTTTTAAATTACCTCTTAAAGCATTTTTACATGTGTACGTGGCATGATTTATTGAGATTTACTGTACATTTTATGGAAATTAATACATTTACTTGATAAAACATTTAGCATTTTTTATATTTATACTACCGGTACATTTACATAAATTTTATAAACATGTTTTACTTTTTATAAGCAGTTATGAATACACATAAGAATTTGAATCTCAGAAGAGGAAATGGGTGGTACTGGAGCTGTTTTATCAGTTCTTAAGGAAAATGCCACTGTTTATGAATGTGATGCCTGAAGACAGTGATATGTTTTATACAGGTTTTGGCCCTTGTGTTACACAGGGATCAGGAAAAATGCAAAGCGGCTTGTCGTTTTCTGACAGTGATGTTTCGTTCACCCCTCTGGTGGTCCTTGAGCTGGCTGATGACACGAAAACAGAGGCCATCACTTGGTTTCTAAACAGAATCAGAGACAAACAACAAAATGGAGGTGAGACCCCACGCATGATACATCAGTGGATAGAGCTTGACAGAAACAAAATGTTTTGTGAAATATCTTGCTTTCTGCATCTGTATTTGACATTCATTCTTGTATCCCTAAAATTCTCGTATAAATGTTTCAAGCTTTTAGATATCCCACGTATTTCTTGTAGGGATAACTTACTAATGTCCAAAGTGATTTTTCATTAGTTTATTTTTCCAATACCTTTTGCTGCTAATGCAATTATTTACGAACAGTAATTCTTAAATTGCGCAACTTGTGTTACTTGACTTTATTTGGGAGTAGGGTTGCAAAATTCGAAACTTTCCATGGAAATTACACAGGAATATATGGGAATTGTGGCACACGGATGAAGACGAGTTAGCTATTGAGAAATCTAATGTTTGCATGTGATGCAGTTTGTTAAAATTACCAAAATTTTACAAATAACTCCTTTAATTCCTTAAGTTTCCAACTCGCGTCTAGGACAACTCGGAGGTATCTTAAACCGGAAGTGCACATTAAAGGTGCTCTAAGCGAATTGACGCGTTTTAGACCATAAAACATTTTTTGTTACATACAGCAAACATCTCCTCACTATCTGCTTGCTGCCTGTCCGCTGATCAAACTGTAAAAAAACACGATCTCTTTAGACAGCCCAGGCTTCACAAACGGCAATAACAACACAGTGGCCAAACCTACAAACAGAAACCATAACAAAGTATTCCAGCCAATAAACGACAAGAAGGATTTGGGGGTGGGGGTTGGGCGCATTCATGAAAGCACGGAAGGGAGGGGAGGGGGAGGGGAAGGAGTTAACTACGCTCCGTCTGTTTGAAAACAATTCAAACGTCAACAAAAACTAACGTCTCGCAGATTCGCTTAGAACGCCTTTAAATAGTGCGAGCTTCGTCAGATAGCGTCTACTTCAAAATGCAAAATATACGTTAGCAGCCAATGTTAACCGTTATTGATTTGGGACAAATATAATGTTATTTAATGTTAAACTATGTGAGTGGTGCGAAAGGGATTTGAATAACTTCCTGAGTCAAAGCTGGGCGGCGCGGACAGGCGCCACCTGGCGGCGCCGGTGTGGGTAAACTCATAGGAAACGATGTGTTTGATTTTTAGGGGCACGGCGCTGAGCTGCGCTTCCGGTGTGCGATCCCCTTTAGAGAACATAGTTCAGGAAAGCGCAGTTTTGTATTGTCAGTTATATGCTTGTTTAATATTTATCAGAAATTTGAGCTGGCAAAATGTTTCCAACACTGTGATTCCTCTTACAGGAGCGGAGTTGTTGGTGGAGCAACTGATACTTCCAGTTCAAGATGGTCAGAAGCCCAACCCGAACATCATGTTGGTGGGATCCACATTACAAAGGCTCTTAGTTGGAGCTGAAGAGGTAGGGATGTTTAAAGAGTTTCAAGATGGGACAATGCGAGGATTCACCTATGCCAACAGAGAAAGCTTCAAAGACTTTGAAGGTGAGGATCAGTTGTAAGAGAACATCAGAAATATCCAGAGTCATGTTTTTTTTGTGAACTTCTTTAGATTTTTAAATTGGCTTGTTGTAAAGAGATTTCTCATGCAGGGCATATTTTATTTAAAATGAATGAAATATGGTATCGAACACAGATGCGATCAGATGTAATGTTTTATGGTGGGTCTGTGTATTTAGGAGATGGCGATGGGTTTCTCAGTGTTGCGGAGTGTCAGTATATTGTCAAACATGAGCTGGAGACGTTAAGGGCTAAGAATGAAGATAATGTTCCAGGATATCCCAAACTTAAACTCTATCCAGGAAAATCAGTTGGTAAGTTTGTTTTTGCTATAAACTGCATCTCGGCAATAATGTGCTATTTGCTTGAACATTTGAGTTTACTCGCTTAATTTGGGCGAGAAAGCCTCATGTGAAATTCTAGTCATCCGAGACATTTACGTGGAAATTTGCATCATGGGAGCGGCCTCTGCGACTCCGCTGGCTACCTGTAATCACGTCACTACTAAAGCAAGCTCCTGATTGGTTAACACGGCGCAATTTTCCGCCAAAATTCAGATTTTTCAACTCTCGCATTTCCCGTGGCAACTTTCAATTTGCGCCATCCGTGCCAGCCTATTCGCGTCTTTGGATTTGACTTAACATGTAAATCACTTGCGCTTACCGCCTCTACCGCGTCTGGTGTGAATGCACAGTAAGGGTTGTGCCATAGTGAGGACGTGTGTGTCATTGCAACAAGAAGTGTCAGCTCTTTAACACAGGGAATTTAAAGGGATAGTTCACCCAAAATGAAGATTCTGTCATCTTTTACTCACTCTGATGTTGTTTCAAATCTGTATTAATGTATTTGTTCTGATGAACACAAAGAAACATATTTTGAGAAAAATGTTTGTGAGCCCCATTCATTTCCATAGTTTTCTTTTTTCCTACTATGGAAGTGAATGGGGCTTATTATTGCTTTGGTTACATTTCTCAAAATATCTTCTTTTGTGTTCATCAGAACAAAGAAATGTATACAGGTTTGTAACAACTTGAGAGTGATTAAATGGCGACAGAATTTAAAATTTTGTGTGAGCTATCCCTTTAAATGCAGATTAACAAAAATAAATGTATGCAAACTGGATTGAAACAGAGATCAGGAAGCTCCACACTGAAAATGAGATCATTTACCAGCATAACAGAACAGCTCGTCACTTGCACCTTTATGATCGTATAATTAACTAAATAAACAAAAATTCACAGGCATGGTTTATCGGATAATAAGCAAACTTTAGACACTGCGAAAAAACTACCAAGTGATGGACTTTAAATACGTCACATGTTTTTACGGTATCTTTACAGTATGTGTGTAAATGCACCCACAGATTCCGAAAAATCATTGGCAGTGTGAATAACTCAAACGATCCTGGACAAATCCAGAAGTGCATTTTCCTTGTATTTTCCATAATCTCTATGTGAAAGGGCTAATATGACCTATTCCCATGTAGACCTTTTCAAACTTGTTGTGCCTGGGGGAGTTTGTGAAAACCCATAAAAATGCTGCAAATATACCGTATTTTCCGGACTCCAGAGTATATGTTGCATCAGTCAAAAATGCATTTTGAAGGGAAAAAAACATATATAAGTCACACTGGACTATACGTCGCGTTTATTAAAAAAATTATTTCACAAAATCCAAATCTAAGAACAGACATTTAATTTGGAAAGGTAAGTTATTCAACTACACAATGGCACACAGCCGGCTGAATAGGTATCCGTTCAAGTTAACGTAACATTACCATTTATTCACCGAACACAATAGCATATCCAACATACCTGGGAGGCCGAATAGGCTAAATTAACACAGCAAGCCAAATCAAGTTCAAAAAGGTCCCAAAGTCATTCCACATCACTGAATCCATTGAATTACATAAATACAGGAGCTGCATATAGCGGATTCTCACGGCTGTAGATGGTAATGGTTTCTCTTGTTTCATATAAAATTATTTTGACATATAAGTCGCACCTGACTAGAAGTCATGAAAAAAGTGCAACTTATAGTCTGGAAAATATGGTAACACTATTCAAGAAATTTAAATAATATTAGAATTTTTAACAATAGCCTGCTTTAGTATTTTTGGATGCTTGTTTACATGCTTCTGTCACTCAATTGGAAGAGCATTGCATTATCAGAGCAAAAATCGTGGGTTCGATTCCCATACTGATAAAAATTTTAAGTTTCAATGCCCTGTTAGATACATAAATACATAAATGTACTGTAAATGAAATGCATTTTAATGCTGTTGTTTATTTCTAAACTCTTTTCCAGTACGGCGACTGCAGTCCAAAGGTATCCTAGTGCAGTATTTTCCTCTCCATCAGAAAGACGATCTCAAGAAACTCTCTTTCTCTTGGTACAAACGGATCAAACTGACCTTCCAGCCATTGGGTGAGTCACTCTCTCTATGTGCTGGCAACATGAACTTTAATCCCAGGACTTCTTATATCATTTCTTTTGAGATCATTTAGTGTCAAAAGAATTTCACAATAATTATAGTTACGTCAGCATTGATAAACAGCTACAGTATTTGTCATATTTGTTGAATGTATGTGATGAGAACTGTAAACTGCATTAACTAAAGATGTTGGCTTTGTCTTTATGATTTAGATGAGGTCAGATCTTACTTCGGCGAGGGACTGGCGCTCTACTTTGGGTTTCTGGAGTATTTTACAATTGCCTTGGTTCCCATGGCTCTAATCGGTATTCCATACTACCTCTTTGACTGGGAGGACTATGACAAGTATGTGCTGTTCGCTGTCTTTAACCTGGTGTGGTCTACGGTTTTCCTGGAAGTGTGGAAGAGATACAGCGCTACGTTAGCGTACAGATGGGGTACGCTGAGCCGCAGGAAAGCCTTTGAAGAACCGAGGCCTGGATTTCACGGAGAACTGGGGTTTAATCCAGTCACAGGACGAGAAGAACCGGTCTACCCTAGCTCCAGGTACCAGTTCTGAAATATTCAGTGCAAATTTACATCAGGTTATTTTTATAATGATTTTTAAATTGCTTTTCATGATAGATAAAGTCATAAAACAGCTTTATAAGATATAGGGCATTAAGGGACAATATTATGCCCATTTTAACAATATTTAACATAAGTATCAGGTTTGCCTGGTAGAAATAGACTTATTAATCGGTTTTGCAGATTAATCGGCACCGATAGTTCATTGGTGGAACAATCGGCTATTGGCTATTAAAAAAATCCATGCCGATAGTTTTTCAGAGTGCGTCCGTTGCTTTATATCATTATGAAGTAGTTAATTTACTGACTAGATCCTGCATTAGCAAAGAAACAACAGAAGGGACCTAAGTTTGTCGTCAAGGCTGACAGGATGCTACTTGTAGTACCTCAAACAGTTACACGAAAATACAAGTTTTGTCATGAAAAAACTTGTGAGAAGTGGAATGGGAAACAGGAATTGCTTATTTGAAAATATACGTGAGAAAGAAATTAGCTCTGCAAGCTGTTTGCACAATGATCTGCTCTTAACTCTTTCACCGCCAGCATTTTTTTTTAAAGTTGCCAGCCAGCGCCAGCGTTTTTCATGATTTTCACCAAAATTTAATGCTTTCCAGAAAATGTTCTTCTTTAAATATATAAACATACAATATACCAAATGAAAGAACAGACCCTCTGCTTTCAAACAAAAAAAACATTTCATCCTACCTTTAGTAGTTCTTTTGTAATCAGCTTTTGAATATGGGTAGGTTTCTGCAAAAACACCACATTTTGAGCAAAAAGCAAAAATAATTCTCGTACACTATGTTGTACATCATATGCTGGAAATGCACTCTCGAAAACATGCGTTATTTTAGTTGTATATATATATATATATAGCATGATAAACTGAAGACAATATTGATGTTTGCTAATTTTTTATTGTCTGTATTCTCAACACAGGCGGCAGTTAAGGATTTACCTTGTGTCACTTCCTGCTCTTAACTCTTTCACCGCCAGCATTTTTTAAAAAAGTTGCCAGCCAGCGCCAGCGTTTTTCATGATTTTCACCAAAATTTAATGCTTTCCAGAAAATGTTCTTCTTTAAATATATAAACATACAATATACCAAATGAAAGAACAGACCCTCTGCTTTCAAACAAAAAAACATTTCATCCTACCTTCAGTGGTTCTTTTGTAATCAGCTTTTGAATATGGGTAGGTTTCTGCAAAAACACCACATTTTGAGCAAAAAGCAAAAATAATTCCATTTTTTTGACGGACTTTTCATAGAGATCCCATTCAGAGCAATCTTTAAAACAGACACGGACATGCAGCAGCTTGCCATAGGGCAATACTTCCGGGTTTTAAAAGTTGTGGAAGGGCGCCACCTGGTGGATAATAGCGGTATTGTGGAAAGACAGAAAATCTCGTCATTGGCGGGGAAGCGTTTTCTCTTAATTGACGAGATATCTTGTCAATGGCGGGGAAAGAGTTAAAAACCCTTAAAAAAGAAAAAAATGAAAGTGGGTGAAAAAATAAATCAGCATTGGCTTTAGCTCATCGTGACATCACATGTCTTGCTAGATATTTTTCTGGCATCTGCGAGGCGTAGGCCTTTTTTTATGGGGTGGTGATGGCGCAGTGGATAAGACACACGCCTTTGGTGTGAAAGACCCGGGCTCGAATCCACTGTGACACACCATTGTGTCCCTGAGCAAGACACTTAACCCATAGTTGCTCCAGAGGCGTGCGACCTCTGACATATATAGCAATTGTAAGTCACTTTGGATAAAAGCGTCAGCTAAATGAATAAGTAAGTAAGTAAGCAAGTAAGCGAGCCTCTTTGATGTGTTGTTGACTAGTTCTCGCATAAAGATTGGAGAGCACTGACTGCACGCTGATTTGCCCCCGATCACAGCCCGACCTGTTGGCAAGCTTGATGACTTGCGAATCAGGCTTAAAATCTGTGCAATCTAGTGTGAACTAGGCATTAGGTGAATTGGAGATGCCAGATTGACCTTGTGTATAGATTAATTTGAGTCTGTGGATTAACTTGTTCTCACTATGGGCGTTGAGAAATAAAAAACAAACAAGCCAATTAGTTTTCTTAATTACCTTATTACACTTCATAATATTGACTTCTGCTAAAATAGCAGCAATCCACTTGATACGCAAATATTAGGGATACGCTAAACTTTGCCAGGAAAACTGCACATCCAGTATTGTCTTAAAGGAATGAAAATGAAAATTGCCCCATGATTTACTCACCCTTAAGTCATCCTTGATGTATATGATTGTGTTTTTTTAGACAAACACAATCAGAGTTACATTAGAAATTTAAAATGGCCTGGCTGTTCTGTACATTGCATACGAGACATAGTGGTGTAGTAGTGATGAATGCGAAAAGCGGAGAAAGCAAAACAGTCAGGAAATTGAAATATAAAAATGTCAGAAGAATTCCAATTTGACAAGAGGATATTACATGTTCGTCACTACGCCACTACGTCTCGTACACTATGTTGTACATCATATGCTGGAAATGCACTCTAGAAAACATGCGTTATTTTAGTTGTATATATATATATATATATATATATATATATATATATATATATATATATATATATATATATAGCGTGATTAACTAAAGACAATATTGATATTTGCTCATTTTTTATTGTCTGTATTCTCAACACAGGCGGCAGTTAAGGATTTACCTTGTCTCACTTCCTTTCGTATTGCTGTGCTTGTATCTGTCCTTTTACGTGATGATGGTCTACTTTATGATGGAGCACTGGGCCATAAGTATATACAATGACAATCCAAACTTTGCAACCAGCATCCTGCTGTTCGTTCCCAGTATCATCTACGCTGTGGTTATCGAGATCATGAACTTACTTTATCGCTATGCAGCAGAGTTTCTCACACACTGGGGTATGTTATCCATCTTTTTCCTTTTACTTTGCTTTCATCTTTTGGCTTAATTACTGTTCAACGTACACTGAGTTTATTTGTTGTGTTAGATAGAGTCACCATTAAATCTTATTTTTTATTAAATATTTTTATTTATTTATTTATTTATCTGTTCACTTCATTAGGACTATTTTTCTAATTCATGTGCCCTAATAATCTTAAATTCAAAAACGTCAACCTCCAACCGGTTATGGTGAGAAGGGATAAAGCAAGGGCTTTTAATCCTAACCTCAAACCTAACCCTAAATCCAATATTTTATGGGATTTAGGCTGTAATTGTATCCCATCTAGCAAAAAAACTCCAACCCCTCTTGAAACAACTTCTTTTTCTGTAATGAGTTATGGTGCAAGGGCGGGGCTATTGGGGACTTGTTTTGTTAGGAACGCCCAACTTGCAATGATCCAATCAGTTCCCGATGGATGAAATTTGGTCCCCGCCCCAATGTTTTTTTTCTGAAGCAGTTACACTTGCAAATACAGTACATACATTATGATATGGAAATAAAGAAACTCGCAACTTCCATTTAATCCCAAATTTAAGACTTTAAAACTGCCTTTACCAGCAAGGTGACCTAAAAGGCAATTATCTATTTTTAGTCATATTTGTTTAACTTTGCCACAATTGCTTGTAAAGTGCCTGATACTAATAATGCTTGTAGTAATGTTTCCTGACATCAGAGTGATACAGTACATTTATTCATGTTTTTTTTTAGAAAACCACAGACTTGAGTCTTCATTTCAGAATCATCTTGTTCTCAAGGTTTTGGTGGTACGTTTTAAGGATTATCTTGGAGTGTTATATGCCCTTTGTAGTTCCTCACATTTTTGCAAGATGTAATATAAGTCTCAAGTGTGCTTAAAATGTATCTGAGTCTCAGATCAAAATACCCCACTGTTCATTTATTAAAGCATGACCAAATGTGCACTTTTTTGTGTGTGTACCTTTAAATGCAAATGAGCTACTACTCCTCACTCCCTTACAAACAGACAGTCAGCGCTTTAGGTAAAAAATAGATCTGTTTTCGGTGAATACATTTTGAGACAATAGCATTGTGCGCATTAGCGCTATAGCATGATAACAAACACATTTAGAAAAGCTTTTGGATACAATTAACCAGTAAGTCAGTGGCCATGGGCGGGGATTTGTTTGTGTGATGTCACATTAACAAGAGAATCTGCGAGAAGGTGGATTTTTTCATTGTTGCTGCCCATACACATTTATATCCAAACATCTTGCAAAAGTGGAAATGCCGTAATATAGGCCCTTTAATTTACAGATTTTACAAATAATGTTCAATCTGCAACACAGGCTCCAATGGTCATTAAAAACCTGAAATTAGAGATTTTTTTGCCTGCAAAAACCATTGGCATAAATACAATCATAAAAAGTCTATGGAGTAGTTCTATGGTAAATATACATGTCCACTGTAAAAAATTATATCATATCATGTTTATGTTACTTTAACTTAACAAATTAGGTACAGTAAACAATTTCAACTTCTAAGTTATGTCAACTAATCACAAGTTAAAACTTTAAAAAGCAGGTTGAATTTACTTGCAAAATTAAGTTGTTTAAACGTGTCCATATATAGTAAACGCTACAATACTTCTTTATAAATAGACATGTATTATATAAATGCATAGATTTGTTGGTCAAAAGGTCTAGGAGCTTTGTCTTTTTTACAAGTTAAAATATAATTGAACTAATTTCTGTTTTCTTGTTTCCAGTTTAACTTCGTAAACTGCTTTGCCTCTCTATTCTATATTGCCTTCGTAATGCAAAACATGGAGCTTCTGAGACACGTAAGTGTATTATTAAAAAAAAGCTGTGCTCTGATGACTTCACTTACTTAGGGCTTTATCATAAGCAATCATTTTAAGTTTCTCAATAAAGGTAATTTTGCTTTTGGTCTGTCTTTGGACTCAGAGCTTGGCCACCCTGCTCATCACCTCTCAAATTCTTAACCAAATAATGGAGGCCTTCCTGCCCTACTGGCTGCAGAGGAGGAGGAACAAGAAGGCCCATAAGAGAATGAGGAGGCTAATGGGTGACAAAGAGCTCCCTCTGCTGGAACAAGTTCAGCTAGAAACTGACATGAACACATATCTGGTACAGTACTCTACTTTATATCCCAGTAACTCTTAATCCGGTAAATAATTTGAAATATGATTATGAGGCTATGCATACATTACAGATTATGTGCAGTGTATACAGTAGACATATAAGGCAAATAAAATGTGCAAACAGTGCAAAATAAACAGTAAAGAAAATAAATAGGTTAATGTAAATAAAGGAATGTAACGAAAATAGGTTGAGAGTAAACTCAGTTAATGCTCAGTTTTTGGAAACGATTTTCAAGCCTAAATAATAGCCCTGATTTAACGTGGATAAAACTAGTGTGTTTCTCTCTCAATGAATTTTACTCTTAAAATAAGAAATACTGTTTGTTTACCATCGGTTTCTGTACTTTTTAGACTTCTATATGTAAAATACCTCAGTTTTAATTGCATTATGTATTTCCAGTGTAGTCATTTGTTAGGGCAAGAACCTAAAATAGACATTGATATGGTAATGTAAGCGTTTATAAGTTAATATGATAAAGATTATAACCATGATGATGTCTGAGTCACCCATTTTATAGCTTACCACATAGATGGACTTCGTATTGGATGGACTCTGTCAGAGATTTCGGTAACATTCCAGTATAGGAATTTTACATTTTTACTGTTAACAATGCATTTTGCCTCAATTAATTCTTATTTTTTTATTAGTGCTTAATAAGGTACATGTAGTTATTGTAGTGTTTAGTTGTAGGTATGGTAGGCAATAGGATTGATGGATAAAGAATGTGGTTATTGCATGCATTATTACAAGCTTTATAAGTACTAATAAACAGCCAATATGCTAGCAATATGCAAGCTAATAGGCAAATTGGTAAAAGTGAGAATAGGTCCCCGTACAAAAGTGTTACCAGTATTTCTACATACAGTAGTTTTAATATAAAAAAAACAATGAAATGCTGTGATATGACAACAAACCACTTGATAATGTGTTTGTTAAGATGCTCATGTTCATCTTTGTGAAATCACTTTCATCATCAGGGCACTTTTGACGACTACCTCGAGCAGTTCCTGCTGTTCGGCTATGTGAGTCTTTTCTCCTGTGTGTACCCGCTGGCTGCTGTGCTGGTGGTACTGAACAACATCACCGAGGTTTATTCTGATGCCTTCAAAATGTGCCACGTCTTCAAGCGTCCCTTTTCAGTGCCAGCCGCAGATATCGGGGTGTGGCAGGTGAGAAAGTCTCACATCTGAAAGAGCCGAAATGTGTGAGGAGACACAGAAATAGAGAAACAGTACATTTAAAACAGACAGTAATGTAATTTTTTTAATCTTATTAGTGTTACAAACAAACTAAAACTTTATACAAAATCAACAAGTCTAGTAAAACTACAAAGACAAGATTTTTACACCCAAACATTTTTACTTTTCTAAAGATTAGAAACACAAACTCTAGCATGAGTCAAAACAAACCATGTCATATAAATTTGATTATGTGTCCACAAAACTAATGTTTTGTATTTACCATTTATCTGAAAGGTCTTCAAGATTATAAGGAACATTTACACAACAATTTCTATTCACCATTAACATTTGGACTTTTGTCTTCTAGCTGGCGTTTGAGACCATGAGTATTATTGCTGTGGTGACCAACTGTGCCTTAATCGGTTTGTCCCCGAATGTGAAAGCATACTTCACCGAATCAGAGACTCAGCTCATCCTCATCATTGTGGCTGTCGAGGTAATGCAGTATATTCTCTCTTACACAATTGTCATGACACATGGTTGCAATGCCCTGACAAGTTCATTAGGTGGCATCAGTGAGCTATTTCCTGTCTGTGTGCAAGCTCGAGCGTTAAAGCCATAGACTGTAATAGGTTAAAGCACTAGCCTTTGCTGTAGTTCTTTCCTGTTTCCCAATCTGCATCCTAAATACTATTTGAAATTAGAATTAGTATGTCTCAAATCATTGTACAGTATGTTATAAGTAAAAAGTTCCCAGATGGATTACTGTTTGTAGGTTAAAATTCAAAGTGGACTCAACGCGAGAGGGCGCATTAACAAATTAAATACATTATGCGTCACTAATTCAATAAATATCACATGAAAAATAATAAACGATTTATTCTGATGTTTGAATTTCTTAAGGATCACAGCGTCACTTCTATTTCCTGTTAGTATGTGTCAGTGTGTGCATACTGTGTTGTTCTGCACTCAAAAATAGTACATATACAGTAAGTAGGCAAATTGGGGTGCAGCTCTTAAACCTACATCCTGTTGCTTTGGACAGTGCAGGAAATGAAAAAACAAAGTATAACCCAGATTCACCCCTGTGTTGCTCCAGTCCCTACATGTTAACATCAGAAATAAACAGAAAGTTCGGGGAGGGTATAAGCTATACTGGTGGCCTCATGAGATTTACTCAAAATAACTGACCCAAAGCCCTTACACAGAGATGCACAAGCGCACTAGAGATTTGGGGATGAATCTGGTGGGAACGTCATTGTGCCATGTCTTGTTTTCGCTAATTAAACTTTGCAGTAATCGCCGGAGTTGTAATTAGGCCGTGATGATTTTATTGTACCGTGACAGAATTTTAAATAAAACTCAAAGCCAGGGGTATTGTGGGAATTAAACAAGCCTTCAAAACCGCAAAAGCAGACTTATGTGCTTATGTGTGAGTGAGTTGTTGTTTTTTTCTGCAAGATCACTTCGCGTGCAATCATTATAGTGTGGCATAAACTTAGACTAGACTTCATCCAAATGGAAAAAAACAAACAATCCCAGAAACTTTATTTGTGTTTAATAACAATCAAACTGCAAACTGTAGTGTTTTCATTCCTAATTCAGATTGATCTGATTGAGTTTGCTGGTTGGTGTAAATTGATTTGTTTAGTACTGATACGTCATGGCAGGTTATCTGCTACAGATAAGCTTGTTTGTGTGGTCGGTCACTCTGATGAGCCCATTTAATATCTTTTAACCCTAATGGTGCTTTGAGCCACTAATGGTTTGATGGCTAGTTGGTAGAATAAAGGACTGTGTTGCTTTGGCAGGTTGCTGGTTTGAATCTAGCAGTATTAACATTTATGCATTGGGTAGATGCTTTAACACAAACGATGCTTTACAAGGTATATATTTTTAAAGGAATAGTCTACTCTTTTGCCATATTAAACTATGTTATTACCTCAACCTAGACGAATTAATACATACCTATCTTTTTTCAATGCGTGCACTGTACAGCGTGTTATGAATATGTTAGCATTTAGCCTAGCCCCATTCATTCCTATGGTACCAAAAAAAAGTTTTATTTTGTGGCACCATACTTACTAGTATAACTCCTCATGTAACAGTCTTTAAATAGGGAAAACACGGAAGTGTTTGATGGCTTCCCTGTTTGGTACCATAGGAATGAATGGGGCTAGGCTAAATGCTAACACATTCATAACACGGTGTACAGTGCACACATTGAAAAAAGATAGGTATGTATTAATTCGTCTAAGTTGAGGTAATAACATAGTTTAATATGGCAAAAGGGTAGACTATTCCTTTAACAGCATGTGTGTTCCCTGAGTTTAAACCTATGACCTTTTTGTGCTGGTAGCGCAATGCTATACCACCGAGCTATACAGGAGTTTTTAAGTTCATATTTCTGCTATCCCTAATAATGTGCAGAGAGAATTGTAGGAAAACCATTTATAGCATGATTTGCATTTACATGTACATTTACAGTTATGCATTTGGCAGAAGCTTTTATCCAAGCAACTTGCAGTGCATTAGTCTTCAAATGGAATAGCAGTATATGATATTCCAGAAGTACTGTAAGCAGCATTACAGTAAATGTAAATAAATTGGATAAGATAAACTGGATAAATTCATATATAAATAGGTTTAAAGTCACTGAATTGGAAGTAGGACTGTGACTATGGTGAAAGCAATCCAAACATTGAAATTTCATGTAAGAGAGCCACAAGTGCCACTTTTATGTTTGACTTATGAAATAAAGTCATAAAGAACTGGGTAAGACTAAATGCATTGGAAGAATTGAATCAATAAGAAACCTGAATTGTTAAATGCTTTCAGAATGAGAGCCAAAATCGTTCATTCGCTAATGATTTCCATCTTCAATATCCACAAAAGTGCTTTATTAACAACACACCGTGTGTAAGTGCACATTTATAAGTCTGTTTAATAGAGCTCACATCCTCGCAGTGTGCTTTTTTATACTTTCTATTGACTCTTGTTAGTTCATTAAGTAAAGTGAGCATGGATTGGTGTTGGATCAGCATATAGACAAGGTGGGGTTTGCCCTGGGGATCTGCAGACTGCCTGCTGTATGGATTGCTTCGAATCCATAATTCCTTTTTATACAGTCTGATCCATGGCAATATTATCTGTAGCAACAGTGGAGGATACAACTAAATAGTAAATAAATAGTTGCAGCATAGTATGGCGTGAGATGAAATTATGGCAGAAAATATTTGTTTGCAATCGGTTTAAAGTTTGTGTAAAGCTATTTTCGAGAAATGTTGCTATACACATTATAAATGTTAGAAAATGTTGCTGAAACACGTTGACAAAGATTGTGGAGTTACACCGTTAAACTTTCAATGCAATACATTCCGATGCTGCAAGCATGGCGATATACTGTGATATTTCTTATTTTTGGGAACATAATATAATATAAGGAAAGCTGTCATCAAAAACGCGCCACCATATGCAAACCTAAGCAAAAAAAAATTTAACTTGTTGTGTGAACTTCGCTCCAGAGTGTGTTAAGAACCAACCCGGACCCTTGCAAAACCAAAAAATGCCATCAATGTAATACCCAAACCCCTATTTTTTGATAGCTGGACAAGGTTGGCACATATACCACAGCACATTGCTATTAAATCAGTAAACATGTTATAAAAATAAAACATTGTCTTACCCTAGCAGCATTCTCCTGACATTGATGCATACAATCCATATATGCTACATATTTATTCCTCTCTAAGAGCTTAATCCACTCATTATTTCAGATTCAAAAATATATGTGCTCTTACTGTGACTGGTGACTTTTATCTTGAGTCAGCTTACATAATAAGCACTGTTTGCCCATTTGAACTATAATAATGATTGCTAGTGCAATGGGCTTGACATTAGCATTGCTTATTTGCTACCATCTCTTTGCTGAGTGTTAATCAGAACGGGGACCTGAAGTAATTAATCTAGGAGCGGACCCAACTGACCATTTAAAACAGGTTCTCTATGGGTCCTGGGTCCACGGGTGGAGTTGGACCAAAAAAATCTACCGGGAAATTTCGTATACCACCGCCCCTCCGTTTAAAAAAAAAAGGTCTTGTATTTGTAGTGAAACTAGGGTAGGCTAATACAAATCGTTTAATCAATCTGCCAAAAAAAAAAAACATTTTAATAATAGTAATAAAATCATTAAATCATGGCTAATTTTCCTAAATGAGTAACTATACAATAGGTATGACAAAATTTTTAAAAACACCAAAACTCAAAATGTATCACATGACTAGACAGAGCAGACATTCCCATTTACAAAGATACCAGGATTGTCAAAATCTGTTTAGTATTGAGAAAGTTATTATTTTAATATTAGAAATCAGAGGAAAAAGTTAAATGGATGTCTATGGAATGTGTATGACCGAAATGCTGCTTATTCACATGTTTTTGCTTGTAACTTTCTCATTTTATCAGATATTTGCATGAAATTTTAACAGAAGGTAGAATTTTGTTAGTACTTTCAAAATAAATTATAAACATTTACTGTTTTAGTTGGAATGGGCATCAAACTTTAGTTGGAATGGGCATCAGACCCATGGAAACCCTTTTTTTTTTTTAGAACGATTCCTGCAGTGGACGTTCTGACAGAACATTCACTGTAGTCTATTAATAGATACGTGACTACCAAATTTCTGCGGTTTATTTAAATACCCTCTCCACCATATACATAGAGTACCATGTTTCAGGACCAAGAAAAAAGATCTTTATTTTGGTCCATCTACCTTTCATTAGAGACCAGAGCTTAGTGGAAGCACACCGCCCGTTTAAAAGCGACACAAATGTTTAAACAGTTGCTTGTATTTGATAAAAATATCAAACGCTTCCGGTGGTCGGACTTGACCTATTTATTGTCGTATTTCGTAAACACATACTACAACCTTGCGGCGAGAAGTGGATATTGCATGACACACATTTAAAAGTACTGCGTGGGCTGAAAACAGATTCTTCAACCCAGAAATTCAACGCGCGTGCCCGGGATGTCAGCGTTGCTATATACAAAATGATACCTGTTTGAAGGACGGAGATGCGCACCTGTCAATCAGCTATTACATAACAGAGCAAGGCCAGAGATGATTGTGCTCATAACGGGAATAATATGGAATAATGTGTGCATCTTTGAATAACTGTAAGAATTTTTCCTTTAAATATAATTTTTGTCATATAAAGTTTTGAGAGATAATAATGTTTTTCCACTGTTATTAGGCTACTTATTTTAAAGTGTTTGGTGCATTTACCTCTATTTTACTGTTTTACCGTAAATAATATTACAATTTACATGTCAATCCTGCTTCCTTGTCTGTCTGTTTATTCATTTCATTATGCTGTTATGTTAAGTTATGTGAGGATATTTATTGCCATATGAGACGTTCATTGCCGTTATATATGAATACTCTCGTCTATTAAAATCATATGCGGAATAATATGTTCATTTTTTATAACTGTAACAATACAGTTCCTTTGAAAATAAGTTTTGTCAAAGTTTTGAGAAATAATAATTTGTGAGGATATTTGTCATATTGCAGTTGAATACTCTCGTCTATAATACGGAAATCACATAGTAGGAAAAATGTGATACTGCAAAGTTACCCTGCTAATTTTTATTTATGATATAGCCATATGGCGATAAACATTTGCAAATGTGCTGATTTGATCCATTCATGTCCTGACCACCAGGCTAGAGATTTTAAACCTCCTTAATCCACACTTACTACTAGTCTATCAAATAGTCTATCCGCTTTATGGATCCAACCGCATATACTGCAATAAACAGGCTTTCGGCGTCTTTTTACATCAAAGGCCGACAGGCTATGCCATTTGGGGAGGGGTTGTTCACTCATCCCCTTATATTTAAAAAAATCCTAGACCTCATTGGACCTGACTAACAGGTTGAGCACTTACTGTGTTGAGCAAAGAGGCTGCAAAGTTTGAACAGCGGGAAGCGGCCACACATCAGGCCGCCAGACGGGGTTGCTATATAACTCGCAATGTATAATTATCAGACCGGCCCTCGCAGCCTCAAAACACTACCGGCCCACCGGGAAAAGTCCAGACTCTCCCGATGGCCACTCCGCTACTGGGTCCTCCAAGAAAACCTTTACTTCCTGTCACCCCTGAAGTTTCGAAATGAGAAGACTGCTATCTAGCGGTCGGGATGTAAACTGAAAACAAAACAACTGCCATGAATCTTGATTGATGTAAAAAAATCAATACTTTGAGAATCGATACAGAATCGGTAAACAAAATTTCCTGATACACGTGTATCGATATTTTCTTACACCTCTATTAAACAGATTTGTCACATTTCTGTGTTCAGTATTACTTGGGCGGGGCTAAAATGGTGGCTTGATGATGCATTGGAGTCATCGAGCATGGCCCCGCTCCTAACACAATCGCGATGCAAGCATCCATTTACATTAGTGTTTTTTATCAATTTGGCTAGGTGGTCAATAAGACATTTTCTGTGGTGTGACAAACTGAGAACACATTTAATATTGAACTTTCCACAAACCTGAATAGTTACGTAAACAATTTGGGCCCACCTGTGGGCCTGTGAGAGTTAGGGGGTGTGCACACCAAAGCTTTTAGTTTCTGCATCGTTATACAGTGCTGTAGCCGAGAGGATTTCACAGGTCCACTTAAAAGTTTCATGTGTGCCTCGGACACGGGTCGGGTATAATAATAGCGGCACTGGGTCTCTGTAATTTAAAATGAAGATGTTTTTGCCAAACGGAACAGAGATGACTCGAACTATCTCATGAATCCTTTTCCAACAGGGCTGCAGACTGCACACACATCAGTGCTGTTTACATTCGGGTCCAGTCGGGTTAAAAAATTGCCACTGGTTCAAGTTAGATAATCACATAAAAGACCTAATACAGAAATAATCTCTGTTCTTGAAGGTCATATTGGGAAGATAGATAATGCATCTCTTTCTTTCTCTCTCTCTCTCTCTCTCTCTCTCTCTCTCTCTCTCGGTTATATATTTCTGACTTCACCTATATGTGCGCTGTCATGGGCACACTGTGAAATGAATCAGAAAACTTTGTAAATGTGTGTGTGTGAGTGTCATTGCTGGTATTTCTCAGAGCCGTGACTGCTGCCTACTTTTGAGCCATGCGATACTCGGGTAATTACACGATGACATGCCTCAGAGAGCAGTAACCAGGCAACAGTGTAGCCACGGTGACAGGAGACAGAGGAGCATCACGAGGAACTGAAAAGCTTGATAGCAAGGACCTCTAAAAAAAAAAAGAGAAACGTGTGATTATACTGATATAGTAAAACAATGATTTAGCTCAAATTATGCACAACATCAATTATAGCACAACACCTTGCTATTCACTACGTTGATCAGTTCAGATAAACCTCTAAAAATGGTATTTGCATTGCATTTTTAAGTCAGTGTTATTTATCAAAATACACCTTTTTTTGTAAATTAGG